>NC_079404.1:2101333-2156333 GCF_029220125.1 Pseudoliparis swirei | reverse complement strand
CTAATCAACTGGTCCCCGGATAATAAACAATCATCCCACCAAATTTCATGCGATTCGGTTCAATACTTTTTGAGATTTGCGAATAACACGCATACAAATAAAGAAATAAAGAAATAAATAAATAAATACACGGCGATCAAAACATAACCTTCCGGCATTTTCAATGCGAAGGTAATCATTAGCCGCTCGTCCGGTTGCAGTTTACGGTGTGTGTGTGTGTGTGTGTCTGAGAAAGTGTAACTTTTCAATCACAACTATAAGACCAATAGTTGTGGTTATTAAAAGTCCAGAAGCTTCTTTGAATGAAAACCGCCACTTTCCAGTCACGCTCCGTAAACTGAGGGGGAACCGCAGAGTCCGGTTTACTGCTCTGTGGGTTTGACCCTGTTCCATCCATCCATCCATCCATTCTCATCTGCTTATTCCGGGGTCGGGTCGCGGGGGCAGCAGACCCAGCAGGTTGACCCAGACTTCCCTCTCGCCCGCGACACTTTCCAGCTCATTCTGGGGGATCCCGAGGCGTTCCCAGGCCAGCCGGGAGATATAATCTCTCCAGCGTGTCCTGGGTCTTCCCCGGGGTCTCCTCCCAGTAGGACGTGCCTGGAAAACCTCTGACGGGAGGCGTCCAGGAGGCATCCGAATCAGATGCCCGAACCACCTCAGCTGACTCCTTTCGATGCGAAGGAGCAGCGGCTCGACTCCAAGCTCCCTCCTGATGTCCGAGCTCCTTACCCTCTAAGGCTGAGCCCGGCCACCCTACGGAGGAAACTCATTTCGGCCGCTTGTATTCGCGACCTCGTTCTTTCGGTCACTACCCAAAGTTCATGACCATAGGTGAGGATTGGAATGTAGACCGACCAGTAAATTGAAAGCTTCGCCTTTCGGCTCAGCTCTCTCTTCACCAAGACGGACCGGTACAGCGCCTGTTTTACTGCTGCAGCTGCACCGATCCGCCTGTCGATCTCCCGCTCCATCTTACCCTCACTCGTGAACAAGACCCCGAGATACTTGAACTCCTTCGCTTGGGGCAGGCACTCTGTCCCCACCTGGAGGGAGCAATCCACCGGTTTCCGGCAGAGCACCATGGCCTCAGATTTGGCGGTGCTGACTCTCATCCCTGCCGCTTCACACTCGACCCTGTTCCAGATACAAGAAAATGTTCTAGAAACAGGAGAACGTTCCAGATACAGGAGAACGTTCCAGATACAGGAAAACATTTTAGATACCCATCACCAGTAGTCCATGGAGGACCCATCACCAGTAGTCCATGGAGGACCCATCACCAGTAGTCCATAGAGGACCCATCACCAGTAGACCATAGAGGACCCATCACCAGTCGTCCATGGAGGACCCATCACCAGTAGACCATAGAGGACCCATCACCAGTAGACCATAGAAGACCCATCACCAGTAGTCCATGGAGGACCTATCACCAGTAGTCCATGGAGGACCTATCACCAGTAGTCCATGGAGGACCCATCACCAGTAGACCATAGAGGACCCATCACCAGTAGACCATAGAAGACCCATCACCAGTAGTCCATGGAGGACCTATCACCAGTAGTCCATGGAGGACCTATCACCAGTAGTCCATGGAGGACCCATCACCAGTAGACCATGGAGGACCCATCACCAGTAGACCATAGAGGACCCATCACCAGTAGACCATAGAGGACCCATCACCAGTGGACCCATCACCAGTAGACCATAGAGGACCCATCACCAGTAGACCATAGAGGACCCATCACCAGTAGACCATAGAGGACCCATCACCAGTAGACCATAGAGGACCCATCACCAGTAGACCATAGAGGACCCATCACCAGTGGACCCATCACCAGTAGACCATAGAGGACCCATCACCAGTAGACCATAGAGGACCCATCACCAGTAAACCATAGAGGACCCCTCTGTGTCCAGTCAGACTGTCATAAGAAGCCCATGGAGATTAAAGCGCTTTTTAGTTTTTGTGTTTATTTTAATATTCTTTCTTTGCCAAACACATCGGCACTAATAATAAATATACACCAGCACACTTGGATATAAACTTTAAGAAAACAAGGGTTTTTGTCCACTTTTTCCACCATCTAAAGCGTGGCCGCAGAGACGACGAGCCAACCGTAAGTAACAACAACAGTGGAGCCATTACTACTTTGTGGGAGACGGTATCAAAAAAACGAGGGAAACTGAGCTGAATCTGGAAATAGAATGAGTTCGCTCAATTGGCCCACCTTGCCCCCAGCACTCCTCTTTTGCTAACGTTCAGTCCTGGAAAATGTTATTTTTGATGATTTTAGGGCAAGGACCAGATTCCAACTGTGGACATGCGGGACTGTGTAACACCTGTCTGACGAAACGCATGACTACTGGTGCCGGATCGTCATATGCCCAACCGAGTCCTTCTGTTTCCGCAGACAGAACCAAAGAGTCCTGGTAAATCTATGGGGTGGAGGTTTGTTTTATGACAAACAACATGTGGTGACCCAAGAACATTAAGACCTTCTCTGCCCCTGCTCGTCAACCTGAAAACATCTCCTGACGATCTCATGCTGGCCCATTCTACCTCTCCTGGAGTTCAGCTCGGCCATCACTTAAGGCCGGCTCACATTCCACCATGACCGATTTAGCACTATCGGACTCATATATGATGTGTTATGCCTGCATCAGAACAAGTATCCTGACGCGGCTGTGGTGGTGGCTGGGGACTTAACAAGGCAAACCTAAAAGCTGCTATGCTTTGACTTTCACCATACATTAGCTGTGCTACCAGAGGAAAGAACGTTGACCACTGCCAGGGCTGACTGACAACAATTGTTCCGGCACTTTCGGCCCAGACAGGCCCAACTTAAATCGGGTCGGACCACACCCACTAGCACAAAAAATACTCACTTTATAGTATCATTTTATACACCGTGCTGTACAGTCATATACAGTATTCCCAAACCATCATAAAGATGACTACATGCAGTGTTAAATGGTACCAGTGCTGAGATCAGTGCAATACCCACTTTTGATCATGGGCAATACCGAAGCCAGCTGTAGCTATAGTCTTGTGGCTATATTTCTCCTGACCTGGATCAACTAAAGCAGAGGCTGACTCGGCCCTGCTTCCTCTGCATCTGTACCCTGCTGCTCCTGCCTCTGTGCTGTTTCCCTTCAACCTGTTGCTGTGGTATCACACATTAAACTTGTGGGAGAAAGTAGCAGCAACATGTCCCTAATAAGTTACACATCGGCAGCATCGCCCCGGAAGTCTCTTTTTTCTTTTCTATAATTTTTCCCAGCCTCCTTCCGCTTTGTGTGCTTTTTCCTCCATCCTCAAGCATCCAGGCTCAGCAGGCCCAAAGTCAAGAGGTCCTGCAGAAACCCCAACCTCTCTCTGTTGATTGGGCCAGCCTCAGTCTGTAATGACCAATGGGTCATTGTCCCATTTATGGGGCTATCTGGCGTAGCTTTCGGGCTGGCTGCTGATATTAGCCGGCCGTCCAACAAAAAAGAAAGTTTTTTTTTTGGGACCGCCGTCAAGCTCGGCCCAAAGCTACCGCGCTCCAGCGGTACTGCTCAGGCTGATGGCCTATCCAGCCCTGACCACTGCTATACGCCATTCAAGTGAGGCTATAAGGTTGTCTCTCTCCTCTTTAGGGAAATCAGACCATGCCGCCATTTTCAAGCCTGAGTATAAACAAAGGATCGCGGGAAGTTGCAAGTGACGAGAATGCGGTGGTCTGACCAATCAGAGGCTGAGCTACAGACGCTCTGAGTATCGGGCCGACTGGGACATGATCCAATCCAGTTCCAGTGACGCTGTGCTTAGTTCATGGTAATGAGCTCATAGCAATTAACGGATACCATCGCCCCTACGGTAAAAGTTAGGACTTCTCAACCAAAAGCCGGGTTGATAGATCCATCCGTGAAGCCGGGAATCACCGTATTGCCGCCTATAACTCCGGCCTCGTATCTCAAAATATGATTTAGCATAAGGCAGCGGTCTATGGACTATATATGTGAAGGGACGCCAAAAGAAGGTACCGAGACAGAGGAATCATGATGGAGCAGCGCGACACCAGGCGCCTCACAGGGGCTGTGGACTATCACAACCACTAGAGCAGACCTCAAGAATGGTGAGTGCCACGCATCCCAGTTGACGACCTGAGTTCCATTTTATGCACGGTTTGAGGCTACAACAACAGCGCTTACCGCTAACAACAACACTGTTAGCGAGCCGAGGTGAGTTCTACTGCTGGGGATGAATACACACCTCTGTAATCGAGCACAGTGAGGAGGGCTCTGTTGAGGGTGGAACACCAGGAAAGCTTTTATCCAGATGGCATATCTGGGCCAGTACTGAAGACCTGTGCTAACCAGCTAGGCTCCAGTGTTCATGGCCATCTGAACCTCTCCCTGGCTGGAGTCCGTGGTCCTGCCTGCTTCAAGAGATCCACTATTGTCCTGTGCCTAAGAATGCTTCTCCAGCATGTATGAATGACTACTGACCGTGGCCCTCACCGGTGGTCATGAAATGCTGAGGAGGCTGATAAAGGACTACATCTATGCTTCTCT
The DNA here is from genome assembly GCF_029220125.1 of Pseudoliparis swirei. Taxonomy (NCBI): domain Eukaryota; kingdom Metazoa; phylum Chordata; class Actinopteri; order Perciformes; family Liparidae; genus Pseudoliparis; species Pseudoliparis swirei. The sequence goes on along the minus strand of NC_079404.1, from coordinate 2,151,773 downwards.
CCTTCCTCCATGGACCCGCTGCAGTTTGCTTATCGCCCAAACATCCACTTGGATGATGCTGTTCCTAGGTACTGCATAATTATTAATTTCATCTGGATGTTGGGAGGGGGGCTATGTGGAGACTGTTGTTCATTGATTTCATAGTTCAGCTTTCAACACCATAGTCCCCTCCAGACTGCCGGCAAGTTGATTGAGCTGGGACTGAACACCCCCTGTGTGCTTGATCCTGACTTCCTGACCGCCAGGCCACAGGTGGTCAGGGTGGGCAGACACCTCCAAATCCCCACCCTGGAATATTAGGATCCCCCCAGGGTTGTGGGTCCTCAGCCCCCACTGTACTCCTGTAACACATGACTGTGTGGCCAGGTTCAGCCCAACACCATCATCAAGTTTATGGATGACAGAGCAGGTGGGCCTGATCCTCCCATTAAACCCACTTAGAAGGCCTACCTGGAGGAAGCTGCTGGATCTGTCACCTGGTGCCAGGACAACAGCCTCACTGCTGGAATGTCACCAAAACCAAGGAGCTGATTGTGGACTCTAGGAGGGCAATACTGAAAATGAGGACGTGATCAAACAACGGGGACGAACGGACCACGGGTGGAGAGGGGTGAGCGGGCATAAAACACTGGAGTCCACATCACCAGGATCTGACATGGTCAACAAACACATACTCTGGGCAGCTACCTACCACCTCAGGAAATGAGGAAAATTTGAAGTTTCAGAGGATCCTTCAGTCCTTCTACTCCTGAGCTGTATCCCATTGTGCCACTGCCAGCCTGGTTTGCAACTGCTCCAGATGGTAAATATTTCCAGAGAGAAAGCGCCGCTGACAGCACCATTGTCCACCCCCACCTTGCAGGACTCCCAGACACCAGGAGGTGTAGTGAACCAGAGCCAGAGGATCATGAAGGATCCTCACCACCCCAACAACAGACTGCTCTGTGCTGCTGTGTCAGTGTGGCGCCCAGAAATACTGCAAGAACAGAGGAGACTGGGAGGATGAGTTTCTTTCTCAGCCATCTCTAGGATTGTAAACCCGTGAATTCCCACCAGGGACCCCACATAGGACCCGTTACACCTGCCCCTCTTAGGTACACACACACACACACACACACACTTTTTCTCAGAGGTGTAGGAGCTGTCGCCTTCCTCCTGAAGTCCACCACCATCTCTCTGGTCTTGGCCACGTTCAGCCGCAGGTGGTTCGCATCGCCCACTTTACAAAGTCACTCACCACTGCCCTGTACTCCTCCTCCCGTCCATCCTAATACACCCGACCACTGCAGAATCATCAGAGTACTTCTGCAGATGGCATGACTCCGTGTTGTACTGGAAGTCACTGGTGTACAGGGTGAAGAGGAAGGAGACAGAACAGTTCCCTGTGGGGCTCAACATCACTGACCACCGTTCCAGACAGCACACGCCCCATTCTGACAAACTGTGGTCTGCCTGTGAGGTAGTCAGTGATCCAGGAGATGGTGGGCAGCGTCCACACCGGCCACCACAGCTTCTCACTCAGCAGCAGTGGCTGGATGGTGTTAAATGCACTGGAGAAGTCAAAGAAAGTGACTCTCACAGAGACACAGTTCCATCCAGGTGCGACTGAGCTCGTTGCAGCAGGGAGATGATGGCGTCGTCCACTCCCACATGAGGCTGGTAAGCAAATTGCAGAGGTCCCAGCAGCGATTTCACCTGCGGCGGAGGTGAGCCAAGACCAGCCTCTCCAGCACCTTCATCACATGGGAGGTGAGGGCGACCGGTCGGTAGTCGTTGAGGCCAGATGGTGTTGACTTCTTTGGGACAGGGACCAGGCACGGCGTCTTCCACAGCACAGGGACCTCCCAGCCTCAGGCTGAGGTTGAAGAGGCGCTGCAGGACACCAGACAGCTGGGTGGCGCAGGTCTTTAGGACCCTGGGGCTGATGCCATCAGGACCTTCAGCTCTGCGCTGGTGTAGTTTCTCCAGCTGTCTTCTCACCTGGTCAGTCGTCACAGAGAGAGGGGGGAGGGTGGAGAAGCCCGTTGTAGTTCAGGGCTCGGTGGATGTGCAGCCCGGCAGGGGGACAGAGGGGAGGTGTTTGGGAGGTGTGATGTGTGGAGGAGACAGGGGGGGAGGGCTGTGAACTGAACCTATTGAAAAAACAGTTCAGCTCGTTGGCCCTCTCCAGGAGCCCCTGGCTGTCTCCTCCCACCTTGAAGCCAGTTATCTGCTTCATCCCAGTCCACACCTCCTTGTGTTGTTCAGCTGGGTTTGGCCTCAGCTTCCTCCTGTAGGAGTCCTTGCCCTCCCTGAGCTTCACCTTTAGGTTGCGCTGGGCTCTCCTCAGCTCATCCCTGTCTCCAGACCTGAAAGCAGCTTTCTTCATGTTAGAAGCGCCTTCAGGTCCCTGGTGATCAGGGCTTGTTGTTGGGGAAGCAGCGCACAGTCCGTGATGGGATGGTGGTGTGTTCACAGAACTTGATGTATTCCGTGATGCAGTCGGTCATACTGTTGATGTCCTCCCGTCGGTCACACAACACATCCCAGTCCGTTGACTCAAAGCAGTCCTGTAGGCGTTGGCCTCCAGAGACCACCTCCTCACAGTCCTGGTGGTCACGGCAGCCTCTTCACCAGAGGAACATACCTGGGTGTCAGCGGACCAGGTCATGATCAGACCTGCCGAGGGGAAGGGCAGTGGCGCTGTATGCCCTTAGTATTAGCATACAGCAAGTCCAGAGTTTTATTGTTCCTAGTTGGGCAGTCAATGTATTGATGGAAGGTTGGCAGAGCTTTATCAATGTGGTGTGGTTAAAGTCACCAGTGATGGTCATGAATGCTCCAGGCTGATGATTCAGCAGAGCAGACACAGTGGAGTGGATGGTGTCCACAGCTTCCTCAGCGTCAGCTGATGGCGGCGTGCTACGACAACCAAAATGGCGGACGTGAACTCTCTCGGCAAATAGTGGGCGCATCCCCACGGCCAACAGTTCAATGTTCGGGCTGCAGAAGCGCTCCTTCACGCACACATGGTCCGGATGGCACCACCGTTCATTCACATAAACAGCGATCCCCCTCTTCTTACCGCTCTGTGTAGCGTCTCTGTCAGCCCGAACAGTCCTGAAGCCGGGCAAAGCGCTGATCCGGATAGTCCGCGTGCAGCCACGTCTCAGTGAAACACAGAGCTGCTCTCACGGAAGATCCTCTCGGACATTACCAGCGCGCCGAGCTCATCCGTCTTATTCGCCAAAGACCTCACGTTCCCCGTTATGATCGTGATTACCGAGGGTTTGTATCTCCTCGTTTTAGCCCTCCGCTTGACACCCGCTCTGCAGCCGCGAGCCCTTCTCCGTAGCTCCAGCGGGATCACAGGTCTGTCTCCAGGCAGAAGCTTCGGCCTGCACAGCGCGATCAGCTGAGCGAGTAGACGACGGTCCCCGTCATTGTTTTGCTGTAGCTCACCGATACTCACGACAAAGTGAACAAAAGCCACAGTAGAATTATCGAAAAAAGTAGTTATGGTCCAGTGTCCGACCGTAACTAAGACAAACGTGAAAGAAAAGAAAAAGAAAAAGAGAGGAAAAGTGCAAAAAAAAAGACAATAAAATAAAAGCAAAACGCCACTACTGGAACAAGCAGCCGTTGGCACAGCGCCATACAAAGAAAGCTGAGCTCTCAGGAACACATGACACTGCTTCACCAGAAGGACCTCACAGGGATAGTAACACCGGTGTGTGTTCTTACGTGATTGTATGCTTGTCTGAATAATGAGTTCCTGAATAATGGTGTGTGTGTGTATGTTTGTGTGTGTGTGTGTGTGTATGTGTGTATTTCCTCGCCAGTAACGCACTCTGCAGGAAGTCCCGTGCGGTCACTTTTTCTTTCTCGCTAGACAAATGCATCACGCGGGGTGGTTTTCCACTTCCACAAAAACAGTTAAAAAAAGGAAAAGGAAAGGAAACACGGCGACGTCAGCCTATGAAATAATAATAACCGCCTCTGAATATGTATTCATCACGTCCAGATCCCTGCGGCGCATTGATTTGTTGTTGTTGTTATGTGAGCGAGCGGATGATCGAATTGTGCTGAACCGGCATTTAAAAATGAAATCCAAAAAATAGTTAAATTAGACGGATATTTAGAGGTGGAGGAGCGGCGGATGGAGGGTGTGGTGTGGTGGGGGGGGGGGGGATCATTACCCATCTGCAGCACAGACGGCCATAAACAAGACGGAGACGTGGCCGGGATGAGAAACACTCAACCGCAACCTCCCGGGACATAAATCCTCTACACGATCGGAGGATCAGCGATATGTCAGCCAGCGCCGCCAGGCCGCGGGTCACGTGGGCCGTACACAGGAAGGGCACGTAGTCACCGTGACGTCACACGGCGGTTTGGGGACTGACGCTTTGAAGCCTGAATCTGTTCATCGTAATCTTTTGGTTCGCCTCGAAAAGTTGAATTGTGCGCCCGGTTGTTCTTAGCTCCGCCCCCTCCTGTTGCTTCTGGTTGCAAAAACACAAGATGGCGACGGCCAAAACACCAAATTCAGGCTTCAAAACGTCAGTCCACAAACCAACGTGTGATGTCACGGGGAGTTTGTTTTGGCTGTCGCCATCTTGTGTTCTTGCAACAATACAAATTGTCCAGGCGACCCAAACGATTGGACAACAACATGGTAGCCACCTGTCAATCGCCTTGTAGCCCCGCCCCTAAAGCATCTCCTGCTTTAAGCTCTATTCGCCTCAAACTGAGGGAATACATCAAGAGAGAAGTAGAGTCATTATATAGACTTCTATACAACCAGAGGAGTCGCCCCCTGGTGGTCAGGAGAGAGAATTCAGCTTTAACACATGAAGCATAGACTTCTATACAACCATACTTCTCGTTGCCCCCTGCTGGCCAGCAGAAAGAATGCAGCTTAAAGGCGCTTAAGCATTGGCTTCGACCTCAAAACCCACCTAGTTGGTCTTTACTCATTCATCTGCATTCATATGACAATTTCACACGTCTACGAAGATGAAATGATGAAGCGATGCATGAAACCACAAGGCGGCGTGACTGTTGTGGTATTTTCACAAACGTTCTGCATCGCTCACCTCTCTCTCTCTCTCTCTCTCTCTCTCTCTCTCTCCGTCCACCTCTTCTGCCCCGACACAGAAACCTGAGTAACAACAAGATCTCCGTGCTGAGGAACGGCTCCTTCTATGGCCTGGCTGCCCTGGAGAAACTGTGAGTACTTAAATCAAGCTCTCTTTTACTGGTTCGTCCTCATAGCTGTCGTATCACTCAAGGGGAAAGGCCACAAACGGGGGGGGGGGGGGAGGGGGGGGGTTAGGAGATCCTTGTCGGCAGAAAGCTCGCCAGTACTTTGTTCCCACCTTACAGCCCTCGTGCTTTACCTCAATTGCCACAGCAAGAGTCCCAAAAGGGGGTGATATGTAGCCGCATCAGATAAAGGCCTAACACAGACTATTGATGAGTCCCCACTGATGATCACCCCCACCCCCGCACCCCCACCTTCCGGAGCTATTGATTGGCTTCGCCTCCAGTGATGATCGGCGCCTCTCTACCCGACGGCGACGCTGACATTGGCTGATGCTGAGGGAATCGGTGAAATCACGCAGAGAGAGGAGGGGCTTATTAACTCTTTCAACCACCCTCAGATGTACATAGAAGCAGCCCCCCCCCCTCCTCTTGACTTTAGACTCTGATGTCAGAGGAGTCGTTCTGCCACCTCTACATCGAGAGAGATGGACCCGTGTGTCTCTGAGGCCGTATGAGTGCCATTGATCCGCTCTGCCGTCGTCCCTCTGGTGACAGAGAGACGATTGTGAGGCCTTCAAGGACATCAGCCAAAGGTCGGGTCGAGGCCGACCTCTCGGAGCAGCGTTTTGGCGAGCCCAGCTCCCCTCCCGCCACCTGCCTCCCTCTCCGGGTGCGGCCTGCGGGCGTTTGGCGTTCCGACGCCAGCAGCGGATGCCAAAGCCAGGTAGCCTCAGCGAGTTGGAACGTGGCGGTCCAGCTGCTCCCTCACCCGGCGCCGGCCCGCTGACGTGCCCAACTGGACTGATTTCCATCACATCCTGACAGCAATCAAGGAATTAAACGCTCTGACAAAAAAACAGAAAGAAAAGAAACGGTATAAATGTGTCGTAACGTTTCTTTCATTTGGCCCGAAAGTGAATTAAATGCTACCTGGAAGTTTACCGGCTCATTACTCGTCACCGGAGTCTTCCACGAGCTGCTAGTCGGACAGCTCAGCGCAGTAATAATCGTCGTGTTTGTTGTTTACGCTCATTATTACATTTTGGGGGAGTGGCCTGAAGAGACAGAGTCTGTTTTCGATGTCAAGGTGACTTTCTGAATAGATTCTTTAACTTTTTTAACTAATGCCGCTAGTGTTGGTAACACCGGGCTGGCTATTTGGGGGGGGGTTTGGATATCTTAAACAGAATAACATTGCATCCTTTTTTTTTTACTATTACAAAAACCAAGGTCCTCCATCCTATAGCTTAATATCGCCATCGTCATGCATTCAGGTCAAAAGCCCTTTCAGCTGTTTTATTTATCACAATGTTCATTTGTTTGATGAGGCGTCAAAACTACTAAAACTTCCAAAAAATAAAATACAACTTCACGAGTATATAACATATTCCTATATTATTATAACTGGCTTTCTGTGTTCTGCTGATCTGATGATGCATTTTCGGTGCGATTGTTTCCCTCTTGGAGGTTTTGTAATCCAGCCTCCAATCACAGTGTCTTTTTAGAGACTTTAAAAAATCCACTGTTGAAAACCGTTATTGTTGTTGTTTTAGCTTTCCTAAAACCGACCAATCAGAGGCTGTATTGCTACTTAATGAGAGGAGTGCAGTTTGTCCTCTTCGTACCTCGTCGGCTTCAGACACCATGGAAGATGTAAAGATGAGGCTTGTCTGGCGGTCCGAGTGCTAATGAAGGGTCCCCTGTATGTTGGAAGATGGCCTGGATCCCCCCCCATATGGCCGCGGGCCCATTACCATCAGCCCAACTGGGTCCCACGGGGGCAACACGGGAACAAAGCCCGCCACTGTTCTCCGCTCTCCTGAATGTAGCCTCAGACGCTTCCTCCTGGGTTTGTGAACCGGGTGACACATTTTTGTTTTTGTTGATAAGGTGTTGCGATTACGTTTAGCACCGCACTACGTGGGTTTAAATCCTATTTATCATATCGATCTTAATGTGTATTCGTAAACTATGAAGCCTCGATGACCACCAACGTTAATAACAGAGTTCCACAGGGTTCTGTGCTCGGACCACTTTTATTTACCTTATCTATGCTTCCTTTGGGCAAGATTATCAGGAAACACTCCATAACATGTAATTGTTAGGCAGATGATACTCAATTATATCTATCAATCAAACCAGAGGACTCAAATTCAAGCATGTCTTAAAGACATTATAACATGCACGACATTCGGTTGAAGGTTATTTCTTCGTCGACATTCAGTTTACATGGAACATCTGCAAGGAGCCGCACCGTGTGGGCTGATGGAGTGACTCACTTTTCACACTCAGCGTAAATGCATATGAAGTTGTATTTGATTAATTTCACACACAAATAAAAACTACAGCTCCGGTTTATTTGTTGATAAAACTAGATGGTCCGATGTACGCGGCGCTGTAAGCACGACTGCTAAACAAATGTATACGAGCGTCTTCGCAGCAGAGATTATTTTTTATTGTCGAGGCCGTGGATGTGACGGGAGATTTATTCTCCGTCGACTCTCTTAAATGTTGTTTTATGGAGTGATGCGGGTGTATTTCTTTATTTTTTTACTGTCTATTTGACTAAACGGAGGAATTTTTCTGAACTGTCTGAGCGGACCTTTGGCTCGGGGGAGGAGAAGGCATCAGAATTCGGAAGGCCATCTGCAATTGCTCATTCAGAGTTGCGAGTACAGCGTCGTTCGTTTAAAAAAAAAGAGAAAGTTCGCCGCTCCGGCTGGATGTTGGACATTTGGTCCATCCTCTTTCCTCTGCAGCGGATTGATGAGGCCGTAGGGAACCCTCCGGAGGATGCGTCCTCTGGCCTGTTGGGTGACCTTGAGGTCATCCTCAGCGAGTCAGAGTTTATTAACGGGGACGGCGGGGAAAACAAGACTATTATTGACCCGGTGGGATCGATAGCACCGGGAGATCCCTCGATGTAAATTAGTGTTGCAACGAATCATAAAACTCACATTTGCAATCGTCTCGTGGGTCAGAGTGATGCATCGGAAACATATAATATTGAACTTTTTTTGAGATACTAATTGCTGATCCATATTGGCAGATACACATCCTTTTCTTTTATTATAGCAGCTGGTGTACAAGACAACAACGTCTGTGTAAACCATCAGCAACTCTAAATGTTTTCCTTTTACTTTGTGATAGTAATTTATAGTATAGTACAAATGATAAGGAAATAAAAGATCATATTTGTACTGATTGAATCAGATGTTGTCATTAGTAGATTAAAGGATCTATAATAAGCTGCTAGTGTTCAGAGGTTTAACAGATTCATCTCTAAAATCTATTTATGTTGTTGTGAAAATATCTAATTAAAATAACTGTATCCATTAACATTCATAATCAAAACTAGATCTGCCGAGCTTACATTTGAAGTACATTTTAATTAATATTTGCTCAGAGCCAGAACGCATCATAATGTCACAACATGGAACCCTCGTTCTGCTCGTGTTAACTTAGACACCTGTTGATTGTTTACAATGTAAGATTTTTGAGTGTCTAACTGGATGAAGTATTGTTGGCCGTTTCCATGCCGACTGGTGGCTCATCAGCTGCTGTGAGATTTTAAAGGGGGGTTGATACCATCTGTTACACAGATTTGGTGCAATATGAAAAATTACGTTGATATACATTTCGATTGCGCTTCAGCAAAGACATGCCACACTGTAGTGTCTCTAGTGGGGCAATATGGTACTACAAACTCTTTAAGATATGATGGAGCGTCACCAATCAAGGTGAGGAGAATCGTTTTTAAAGTGATTCTTGATTTTACGGGGAGCCAGTGCAGAGCAGCTAGTGCAGGAGTGATGTGATCTCTTTTCTTAGTTTTAGTGAGAATACGAGCTGCAGCATTCTGGATCAACTGGAGGGACCTAAGAGATTTATTAGAGCAGCCTAATAATAAGGAGTTGCAGTAATCCAGTCTCGAAGTCACGAACGCGTGAACCAATTATTCTGCATCTTTTTGAGACAAGATGTGCCTGATTTTTGAAATATTACTGAGATGAAATAATGCAGTCCTTGAGATTCTTGACAGTGGTGTTGGATGCTAGGGCAATGCCATCTATAGAAACCACATCACCAGATAATTGATCTCTGAGGTGCTCAGAGCCGAGTAAAATTACTTCGGTTTTGTCTGAGTTTAACATCAAGAAGTTGCAGGTCATCCATGTTTTTATGTCTTTAAGACATGCTTGAATTTTAGCGAGCTGGTTGGTCTCCTCTGGTTTGATCGCTAGATATAATTGAGTATCATCTACTGTACATAACAATGAAAGTTTGTGAAGTGTTTCCTGATAATATTGCCTAAAAGAAGCATGTATAAGGTAAATAAAAAGGGTCCAAGGACAGAACCTTGTGGAACTCCGTGACTAACGTTGGTGGTCATCGAGGCTTCATACAAATCGTGATTGATCTGATAAATAGGATCTAAACCAACTTAGTGCGGTACCCGAACTGCCAATGGACTGATTCAGTCTCTGTAATAGGAGGTCATGATCAATGGTGTCTGACGCAGTATTGAGGTATCCCTTTGCTGAGTAAAAAGCCTGGCTGTCTTTTTTTATAGAATGTATTTTTAATCTGTTTACTTGCGAGGACTCGAAGTGAGATGAAGCCTTAAATGGATCAAAGCGCAGTCTTGAAATATGAATGCTTTTATTGTTATTTCACTGGGGAGCGTTGCTGGGTCACAGTCAAGGCCCAAACATGTGAGCAGCATGGGTGTGACCGCTTCACTGACCAAGTTTGGAGAGACTCTGAGGACTCGTTCTTCTTCTTTGTCTCCCCTGTGTTTAATTCACCGGGCTGTTTATCACAGATTGTCTCCTACAGTTAAAACAACAACCAGTAAGTAGCAGATGGATGATGGAAACCTGGTGGTTCAGCAGAAAGACCTATACTATGTATTTCCATCTGGGGAGCGTTGGGAGTTATGTCTTGTTTTGTTTTTCTTATGTGATAAAAAAAAAAGAAAAAGCAAGAGAGCAAGAGGCCGCGCATCAAAAACATCTCACGGAAGAATCCTCATCACACTCTTCTTCAACTTTTGCTTTGTTCCGGTGGCGGTGATGAAAACAGTCGTTCCAAAATAGGACACGGTTGCGCCGCTGTTAACCGAGACGGCGTCTTCTTCAACAGTTCAGGGTCTCAGGGAGGAGCTACCCCCCCCCCTCCTTCCATCTGTTGTTAAATCGCTCCTGTTTATTTCATGTTTTGATTTTTGCGCGTTGGCTGAAGTGAAGTCGTCTTTTTTGTTCACTCCTTTCTCTTCATCCAGTGGTTCTCAAACTTCTTCTGCCACGCCCCTCTTTGGAGGAGGAAACATGTTGACGCCCCCCCACCCCAACAAAAATGACCTACGCTGACTTTTTATTGAAATATTTTTTTGTGACTCCTCCATCTGTGCTAGAATGAATATACATACATAATAGAAAAAAGAAAATTGCAATCATTTTCAAGTAAATTTTATACTTGTTAGAACAATGCAAATAAATGTATACATGTGCAAAAAAAAACACACTAGCAAATAAATAACTTATTGTGGCTGCAATTAACCTGTTTTCCATTCAATATCATTTCAGGATAATAACAATAAGTAAAACCTGTGCAAAACACAATCAGTGCAGATATTTGTGTCAGGTTTTATTCATATTAGTGGCTGCAATGAGTTGCCTTCTACTCCAAATATGTTTTTAAATGGGGTTGATACGGCCTCTCAATGCTCAATGTTGAGCTTTTGTTTTGAAGGGCAACGGCAGAAAGGCCGATCTCACGGTGAACGGCTTTTGGCGAAACGGCAAGAATCAACCCGTTAACGGCGTAACGTACACATGTACACGAAGCTACAGGCATCCCAACATGTATTTATTAATGACCTAGTCTTATGTCCGTGTACTTTCAACTTGTGCAACACGTGAAGCTCTCAATAAAAGCTCTTTCTGCATCTCCTCCTGCGCCCCACCTGTAGTACCACTGCGCCCCACTAGAGGGGAACCGCTGCTCTAATCGCTGAAATCTGAGAGAAATGTCTGCAAAATAAATTGCGCTCCACCTGCGTTTGGGAAACGTGACTCGCGGTCCCGACCGGGTGGCGGCCGCGGAGACGTTAAGGTGGTAGCGGTCTCGAGTAGAAAAAAGAAAAAAGCTTTGACAGCGACGGTTTCAACCGCCGCTCGGGCTGAATGTCTCGCCGAGAAGGTTGAATTATGAATCCATGCCGCGGGCCTTTCTGTAGGGAAGATTTCCATAATGCAAACACACACGGAGGAAAAAATCCATTTGAGGCTCCGGCGGCTCAACGCCCGACACGCCCGACACGCCCGACACTCCCGACAGGCCCGACAGGCCCGACACTCCCGACAGGCCCGACAGGCCCGACACTCCCGACACGCCCGACAGGCCCGACAGGCCCGACACTCCCGACACGCCCGACAGGCCCGACAGGCCCGACACGCCCGACAGGCCCGACAGGCCCGACACTCCCGACAGGCCCGACAGGCCCGACACGCCCGACAGGCCCGACACTCCCGACACGCCCGACAGGCCCGACAGGCCCGACACGCCCGACAGGCCCGACACGCCCGACACGCCCGACACGCCCGACACGCCCGACAGGCCCGACACGCCCGACACGCCCGACACGCCCGACACGCCCGACAGGCCCGACAGGCCCGACACGCCCGACAGGCCCGACACGCCCGACACGCCCGACAGGCCCGACAGGCCCGACACCGACCGCCGACCGCCCGACACGCCCGACACGCCCGACAGGCCCGACAGGCCCGACACGCCCGACAGGCCCGACAGGCCCGACACGCCCGACAGGCCCGACACGCCCGACACGCCCGACAGGCCCGACAGGCCCGACACGCCCGACACGCCCGACAGGCCCGACAGGCCCGACACGCCCGACACGCCCGACACGCCCGACAGGCCCGACAGGCCCGACACTCCCGACACGCCCGACACGCCCGACACGCCCGACACGCCCGACAGGCCCGACACGCCCGACACGCCCGACACGCCCGACACGCCCGACACGTCCGACACGCCCGACACGCCCGACCGCCCGACAGGCCCGACACGCCCGGCCCGACACGCCCGACAGGCCCGACAGGCCCGACCGCCCGACAGGCCCGACGGCCCGACCGCCCGACAGGCCCGACAGGCCCGACACGCCCGACAGGCCCGACACGCCCGACACGCCCGACAGGCCCGACAGGCCCGACAGGCCCGACACGCCCGACACGCCCGACACGCCCGACACGCCCGACAGGCCCGACAGGCCCGACAGCCCGACACGCCCGACACGCCCGACAGGCCCGACACGCCCGACACGCCCGACACGCCCGACACGCCCGACACGTCCGACACTCCCGACACGCCCGACACTCCCGACACGTCCGACACTCCCGACACTCCGGACACGCCCGACACTCCCGACAGGCCCGACACTCCCGACACGCCCGACAGGCCCGACACGCCCGACAGGCCCGACACGCCCGACACTCCCGACACGCCCGACACGCCCGACACGCCCGACACTCCCGACACGCCCTATAACACTCGTCATCCATAACACTCGTCATCCATAACACTCGTCATCCATAACACTTATTTAAGATCCTTGGTTCAGGTCTGACGGCTTTCCCTCACACGAGAAGCCCTGTTCTCCAAATGATCTTTTTTAAATATACTTTATTGATAATGCACAATGTGATATACAGTGATCAAATAACAAGTAGTTTAATTTTGTGTGTGTATGTTTCAGATTACAATTGTAAAGAGGAAAAATAAAGAAAATAAGAATAACAAAGGCAAAACAGAATAACACGTTGTTATAATAATGAGTAATGAAACACCCACCCACTCAAAATGATCGTTGACTAAGTGTTATGAATAAAGCAACATTTGAAAAGAGGGATTCAGAAGTTCATGAACAATCCCAAAAGAACTTGAATCCAAAAGATTTAAAATTGCAATCTCGATTGCAATTTTAAATCTGTCGGTCGCCATCTTGGTTTTTTGCCGTTGCCATCTTTGTTTCTGTCGGTCGCCATCTTTGTTTCTGTCGGTCGCCATCTTGGTTTCTGTCGGTCGCCATCTTGGTTTCTGGCCGTCGCCATCTTGGTTTCTGTCGGTCGCCATCTTGGTTTCTGTCGGTCGCCATCTTGGTTTTTTGCCGTTGCCATCTTTGTTTCTGTCCGTCGCCCACTTGAGCACTGGCTTCACCTTTCATAACCGGAGCATTTCCACATAGTTCTTATAGTTCTCATAGTTGCAGACAGAGTGCGTTTTCACCATCGGCCGAACCATTTAGCTCCAGACACAGATCATTACCCCCAGATGGGAGTCATTTTTCATGCTGCTAATAATGGCTTGTCTTCTGCATGTGTAACTAATGCTTTAAAACATTAACCGAATGAGCAACGGCTTGCACACAACAGCCGTCGAGGCCTTTGATGCAGTGAGAGTCGTCCTGTACGATCCACCCACAGCACTGCATGGCTCCTCCACTCGTGTTCTGTACTGGGTGTCGTACGGTGAGCACTCGAGCTTCGGCTGTGACGAGGACGAGGGGAGCTCTTAGCTCCCAAACAGCCCCTCGCGTCAAATAAAGAGAGTTTTAGCATGACTTTTATTTTCACTGTGGGACAACGGCGGAGTCTTTGCTGGTCCTATCGGACTCGTTTTGTTCCTTTTGGCTGACCCTGGTCTAGACTGTGAGGATGTTCATCTGTAGAAAAAAAAGAAGTTTTGGGAGTTGAGTTTCATTGTTGCTCACATATGGGGGGGGGGGGGTGTACCCTTCTTCTCATTCGCATGACATTGGACATACAGTACTACGGAAACCAGGGACACAATTTCAGGAAGTTTTCTTTGGCACGTGGAGAAAACCAGCGGAGATTTTCTTATTTTTCTCTGGTGCTCCATTTTTAGTAGCGCCAGAAATGTTGGGGTGAAGCGGCGGGGTTCGAACGAAGGAGTGGCGGGCTGGAACCGCGACACGTTGTATCATGTGTTCTCTGCGTATTGAGCATGCAGAACATGGTCCGGCTAACAAGAGCAACTATTTCACAACTAAAACGATGTATGAACAAAGTAGATCATTTAGAAATGGCAACATTTAAGTTTTTAACTTGAGAGTTGAATTATTTGGTCTACGCGGGACATCCTTCCCCTTTGTCCCAACGAGCAAACCCTCATCCGGTGAACTGCGCTCTACTGTGTGAACAACATAAACATCCTCGTCCACATTTAAATTGGTTGTGTTTCCTTGGAAAGTTTAGGCGGACGGACGGACAGACAGACAGACAGACAAGCGGACAGACAGACAGGTGGACAGAGAGACAGACAGACAAGCGGACAGACAGACAGACAGGCGGACAGACAGACAGACAGGCGGACAAACGGACAGGCGGACAGGCGGACATACAGACAGACAGGCGGACATACAGACAGGCGGACATACAGACATAGACATACAGACAGACGGACAGACGGACAGACAGGCGGACGGACAGACAGACAGACATACATACAGACAGACGGACAGACAGACAGACAGACAGGCGGACAGACAGACAGACATGTAGATACATCACTGACTCAACTCTTGTCTCTCTCTCTCTTTCAGGGACCTGAGGAACAATTTGATAAGTACAGTGGAGCCCGGGGCCTTCCGCGGTCTGCTGGCTCTGAGGAGACTGTAAGTATGATGAAGTCTTCTTCAGGGGCCACGAGGGCCTCTGGTTCTCGGAGTGAAGCGAGCACTCAAGCTACCGCGTCGGCCTTCTTCCAAGGCGATGCTGAGTGGAGGCACAGTGGCCTTTCTTCTCCAGCAGCGCCTTCCTTCATGTTGATGAAGACCCGGAGGCGACGCAGTCTGCAGCACTTTTTTCACATTTTGCTAGAGGGCACATCGGCAGGAGGTGTTAAGTAAAACATTGTGTCATTCACTTAATCCTCTGAGATTTGAAGAGATTAGACCCACTGATCTTCTGACAGGTAAAGACGAGGTAACCTTTGCTAGAGGCACATTAGTTTTTTCTTCCATCTCCCCATCGTCCTGAAGTCAGTCACTCTCACCTTTCTTTAATGAGAGTCCACATTTGTAAGGGACCTATATGGATTAATAATAATGACATTTACCATTTTAACTAGGGATGCACCGATCCATATCGGCCGATATTCCCATTATCGTTTTTGATCGGCGTTCTCAAAACGGTCGATCAAAACGGCCGATCAGATGACGTAACATCTGCGAGAACTATCAGACGTTTCAATCGCCGCGCAACGGAGACGAAGCGCCCGGCGAGGGCCGCAGAGTGAGAGGTCAGAGGGGATCCTCACCACCGAGCGGCGTCCCCGTCCCCCGAGTTGAATCTCTGGGTCGACTCAGCCGACTCTCACATGTCTGCCCCTAGAGACGGATGCTCACGGTAAACGCATTCGATCGGGAGCGCGAGGGTTTTGATAACGTTAGCGGAAGGATTTAAGTGACAACATCCGGTTTTGCAAAGTTAGCGGAAAGAACCACGTGAAACAACATCCGTTTTTCAAAATAAGATGTCGACAAATCATACACGAACATATAAAAGTAAACAATTAACTGATTTTGTATCTTTATAAATCGTTTCTGAGATTTAGCTTAAATTATGCTAACATTAAAACATTTTTACTGTACCAAGGAAGAGTTTATAAAAATAAGTCAGACTTTTGTATGTTAAAAAAAGTCCTGTAAATAGATTTCCCCAAGAGTTCCAGGAAATCAATAATGCAGATGTGTTCCATACATATCTGAAATCCCCTACAATAGCAATCAAACTATTTTAATGTATCAATTAGGACATTTTTCAAAGTAAAAGTACTAAATGTTTAAAGAAATCGTTAATTTCTTTCATGTTTGAGTTGCTTTACATATGTATTTCCTCATAGTCCTAGGCAATAATGCGACACAATAAATAGAATGCTTCAATCGACACCGTGATCGGTGATCGGTATTATCGGATCGGCAGATACTGATTTCAGTGATCGGTGATCGGCACAAAAAACCTGATCGGTGCATCTCTAATTTTAACAGCAGAGTCCGGGCTACAAGAGTAACTAATCCATTCGTAGCTACCTGTATGCTACAAGCTACCGGCATGCTGCAAGCTAATGGCATGCTACAAGCTACCATCATACTACACGCCAACAGCATGCTACAAGCTACCTGTATGCTACAAGCTACCGGCATGCTACAAGCTAACGGCATGCTACAGCTAACGGCATGCTACAAGCTAACGCCGATGGATGCCGTAACACTCACAGCCTACAGATTCAGAGAGGACCTTCCAATCTCTTCTCAGACGAATCAGCAGCAGCATCCAGCCAAACAATTCTTTCCCGCGACTCGACAGAAAAGTAAATTTCCGTGAGATGAATATCGTGAAGCTACAAAAAAAAGTCTGAACGCGCCATTTCACTTCCGAAATAAAGAACCACCTTCCCGTTACGACCCTCGTGGCGTCGGTTTCAGTGACAGCGGATTATTATTGTGGTTTATTGAGTGTATGTTACTTCTGTGTGTTGATCTATTGAACACCATTAGTGATATAGAAGTGAAATAAATAGTGTGTTACATTAGAAAATATTACACACAAATCAGAGACATTCCATTTGGAGATTCGCCTCAACGAGCTGTACTAAAGAAAATATCTAAACATATTTTACTTTTACAGAGAGACTATTAACATATTGTGCTAATATAGCTGTGTAATTTTAAAGAGATATTCATCCGCTAAACTCATCTTGACTTTGTGCGTTTTCTTATGAGTGTAGTGAGGTGTAAAGATGTTTGTCTTAATAACGGTGGACATCAGTTTAATTAAAGATGTTGGATTATTCACACAAAATGATAAAATGTTTATTATTAATCAATATAAACAGAACCAGAACATCGCAACACCCTAATTGTACTTCTTTTTACATCTTCAGTTGTGTGTTAACTCCAAACACATTTTACTGTAACATTACATAGAATGCGTGTTTTTCTCCTTCTATTCAAGTCAATCCCCCCCGTCCATTACCCTCATCCTGGCGATCTCCATATAGCCTCCAGAGTGAGTGACATGATTGCAGCCTGATAGTTAGTGGCATCCGGCCTGGCCGGGAAGCGGGCGGTGAGTTAGCCGCGCGATGATTCGACGCGCGTGTGCCGCCAAGCTCGGGGAGCAGCGGAGTGCTAATTTAAGTGCTCCCCAACTGGTGATTACTCGAGTGCTCTGCTTATTTTCCCACAGCTGCTCCAGCAAAAGCAGCTCTTTAATTACCGAGTGCGAGGGCACGGAGCCACGGACGCGACAGCGCTCGGCTAACGGAAGGAAGCCCGCTGAATTAGCACGTGGGCGTGTGCACGCGGGCGTATGTGTGTGTGTGTGTGTGTGTGTGTAAGGTCACAGAAGGTCAGGAGAGCTATTCCCGGAAGTGGAGCTGATGAATGGACGTGGTTTTCTAACACCTTCCACAGCTGCTTGAGATCTCTGCACAGACAGATGCTAACGCGGGAACGAATTGTTAGTTGTATAATATCAGCACAATGGATGTTCTGAACTGAAATGTTCTTCTTCTTTGTTGTTGTTGTTGTTGTCCTCATAGGGACCTGTCCACCAACAGGATTGGCTGTCTGTCCCCTGAAATGTTTCTCGATCTGGGCAGCCTCTCAAAATTGTGAGTAATCCCGAAAATTAAAAAAACACACGTTGCACTGAATACAGCGTTTGATATGGATTTTAGTTTCTCGATGAATGAATGTCTGTGTCTGTCCGTCAGGAACCTGTCCGGGAACATCTTCTCCACGCTGACCGCGGGACTCTTCACGCACCTGGTGGCTCTCAGAGTGCTGTAAGCAAACACATTCACACCCTGGTGGCTGGAAGTGGAAGTAACTCAATCCAATGTTGACTTATTGCAGCAGTAAACGGGCACATGTGTGACTAATCTCATTAGCGCTGGCTCAGAGTGATTCAGAGCGCACAATACTGGGGCCCTGGAGCTGGCGACACAATAATTAAAACAATAACACCTGTTATTGTTTTTTCCTGTTCTGACGTGTCAGAAAGACTCTTGTGTGGATTTAAGGGGCTCAACTCCAGCGCAGGTTCTAACCGCGTGATGGTTCTCTCCGCCCCGCCAGGCACTTCAGCGCCCAGACGCTGTTCTGCGACTGCCAGCTGAAGTGGCTGCTCCTCTGGGCCCGGAGACACTCGGTGAGGATTGGCAACGACACGGTGTGCGTGTTCCCCGCCCGCCTCCACGGGCTGGAGTTCCACAACCTCCTGGAACAGCAGCTCATATGTGGTAAGGGCCTACAGGGTGGTGGGGGCCTACTGGTTGGTAAGGGTCTACAGGTTGGTGGGGGCCTACAGGTTGGTGGGGGCCTACAGGTTGGTGGGGCCTACAGGTTGGTGGGGGCCTACAGGTTGGTGGGGGGCTACAGGTTGGTGGGGGCCTACAGGGTGGTGGGGGCCTACAGATTGGTGGGGGCCTACAGGTTGGTGGGGGGCTACAGGTTGGTGGGGGCCTACAGGGTGGTGGGGCCTACAGGTTGGTGGGGGGCTACAGGTTGGTGGGGGCCTACTGTGTGGTGGGGGTCTGGAGTGTAGTAAGGGCCTCCAGTGTGGTGGGGGTCTACTGTGTGGTGGGGCTCTGGAGTGTAGTAAGGGCCTTAGCAGATATTTTCCCTTTAACTTTGACACTTTCACAGTGAAGAAGCAAAGACTCCGTCCAGATCAAATAGTTTCTTCTTCTGCAGGTTTTGCTGATCCTAAATCAGCCGGTAACAGACCCTTGAGGAACGTCTCTGAGACTTCTCATTAGCAGTTCACTAACATTGCTGTTCCAAGTGCTTCGCAGACTGAGAACATGATGAAGTAGATCTCTTCTGATAATAGGTCTCTCTCTCTTCGGTGTTCTCTCCCCACTTGCTGTGAACTGTTTGACAAGCCTAATATGAGGGGATGATTTAGTGCAGAATTACCAGACAGAAAGCCCCAGGCCAAAAAAAAAAAGAGTCTCTTGAAGAAGGACTTTCGGGGGAGGGGGGTCTCACCCATATCCCTGGCGGAGGCCGCTACGGTTGTCAAAAAGCTCCTCGGTGGCAGATGAGATCCGACCTCGGATGCTTGTTGGGCTGTTTTTGCTGACACGCCTCTTCAATGTCACATTGGTTGTCAGGGACAGTGCCTTTGGACTGGCAGAGCAGGGTGGTGGTTCCCATTTTTAAAAAGGGGGCCCGAGGGTGTACTCGAACTATCATGGTATCACACTTCTCAGCCTCCAGGGGAAAGCTTCTTCCAGGGTGCTGGAGGGGAGGCTCCGACCGCTGGCCGAACGACAGATTCAAGACCAGCAGTGCGGATTCCGTCCCAATCCAGGAACCGTGGACCAGCTCTTTACCCTCGCAAGACTACTGGAGGGGTCCTGGGAGTTTGCCCAATTAGTCTCCATGTGCTTCGTGGACTTGGAGAAGGCGTCCGACCGGATCCCTACGTTTTTTTTGTGGGGGGTGCTGCAGGAATATGGGGGTCCAGACTCGTTACAACGGGCTATCCGGTCTCGGTGCGCCTGCAGTAAGAGCTGTGTTCATATTCTCGGCATTAAGACAGAGACGTTCCCAGTGGGTGTCGGCCTCCGCCAGGGCCGCCCTTCATCACCGGTCCTGTTTGTGCTTTTCGTCGACAGGATATCTAGGCTCATCCGGGGGGTGGATAACGACGGGTTCGGGGCTCTCGGGATCGCCTCTCTGCTGTGTGCAGATGATGCGGTCCTCCTCGGACCGCGACCTCCGGCATTCACTGGGGCGTTTTGCAGCCGGTGAGGATGAGGTGATCAGAGTCACCTACGGTCACGAGCTCTGGGTCGAGACCGAAAGAACGAGGTCGCGGATACAAGCGGACAAAATGAGTTTCCTCCGTAGGGTGGCCAGACTCAGCCTTAGAGATAGGGTAAGGAGATGAGTTTCCTCTGTATGGTGGTTGGGCTCAGCCTTAGAGATAGGGTAAGGACATGAGTTTCCTCCGTAGGGGGGCCGGGCTCAGCCTTAGAGATAGGGTAAGGACATGAGTTTCCTCTGTAGGGGGGTTGGGCTCAGCCTTAGAGATAGGGTAAGGACATGAGTTTCCTCCGTAGGGGGGCCGGGCTCAGCCTTAGAGATAGGGTAAGGACATGAGTTTCCTCCGTAGGGGGGCCGGGCTCAGCCTTAGAGATAGGGTAAGGAGATGAGTTTCCTCTGTAGGGTGGTTGGGCTCAGCCTTAGAGATAGGGTAAGGAGATGAGTTTCCTCTGTAGGGTGGTTGGGCTCAGCCTTAGAGATAAGGTAAGGAGATGAGTTTCCTCTGTAGGGTGGCCGGGCTCAGCCTTAGAGATAGGGTAAGGAGATGAGTTTCCTCTGTAGAGTGGTTGGGCTCAGCCTTAGAGATAGGGTAAGGAGATGAGTTTCCTCTGTAGTGTGGTTGGGCTCAGCCTTAGAGATAGGGTAAGGAGCTCAGACATCAGGAGTGAGCTTGGAGTCGAGACGCTACTCCTGCGTGTCGAAATGAGTCTGCAGAGGTAGTTCGGGCTTCTGATTTGGATGCCTCCTGGACTTCCTTTTCCAGTTACGTTAGCTGGAAGGTTTATACCTGTCCAGCTGGCCTGGGAACGCCTAGATCCTCCAGAGTGAGCTAGAAAGGGTTGCGGGTGAGAGGGAAGTCTGGGTCAGCCTGCTGGGTCGGCTGCCACTCCGACCCCGGATTAAATGGATGGATGGAGTCTGAAGACTAAATCGTGTCTATCAGCAGTTGGTGCAGCAAACAGAGTTTTTAGGCTAAAACAGTTGCCTCAGTGAAGAGGAATCCAAGAGTCTTTATCTCTCTCGCTCTCTCTCTCTCTCTGACGGACCGGTTACAGACAGGCAATCTCCCCGTTGCCTCCCTCCCCCCGTCTCCCCTCCGTTGCTCTATCTCCCAGTTTCCCATGCGGCGGCTCGCGGGGGAATTGTATCTCCGATGTGATAGAATCATCCCTCTTCTTCTCCTGACATCTGGTTCACGCCGGCGATATGGCGCCGGAATGAGAAAATAATCAGGTTGTGCATGTATGCGAGAATGTGTGCATGGAAGGACTTGGAAAGGGAGGTGGTGGTGGTGGTGGGGGGGGGGGGGGGGAGACACCATCACATAAAGATGTGACACAGTGTGCAGACGACGAACGAGACCCTGTCATTCTACGTAATCCTAATTATGTATGTTATTATTTCATTTACACGGAACAATCCGGAAGTAACCACGGGCTGATTCTGAGCCGCGGGGGAATCCGGCGTCTCTTTTTTCAAGACCCTAAAAAGCAACCGTTATCGGATTACGGCCATAACGCTCACGCGACTCCATCTCCACGAACCTCACTCATTCACTTGACAACCGGCACTTTCCGATTGCATCCGGCGCGGCGCTCCAACGGACACATGTTCACTCCGTAACGGGAATGTCGCACGGCGACGCCCGCGGGCCGAGACCTCGTTAAGGCCGCGTGGATGGGTTACTGCTCACGCACCTGATGCCAGGTTCTCGTAATCGAGAAAAATGATGAAAATATCCCCTCTTCCGCACTTCCGAAAATGCCATCGGAAATATTCATATTTCTCCACTGAGATATCCGCCCGCCCGCCACCCACAGCTTTTTTTTCTTCTTTCTTTCGACGTGTCATAGAAGATGCGTCTGTTTCTTCCTCCAGCGGCTGCAGCTTGATGGGGAGCAGATGTCTGCGGCGTGCATTCCGGCATGGAGCCCTGGTCCCCCCCCGCCGACGCGGGTCGGGTATCGCCTGCAAATGAGGGGTGACCGAGGAGCGCCTCGCGGCTTCCTGCCGGGATCACGTGCTTCCTGCGGCGAGGTCAGGTCGGGCGTCTGTTCGGCTCATCTCGACGCGGCCTTCTCGTTCTTTAGCGACGATACGGCGCCGACGGAGAGCGTGGGGCGGCTCACTGCGCCCTGCTTTCTATAGAGCAGTATGAAGTGCATGATGACACAGCAGTGCAATGGCCCATTTCGGGCATCTTGTCATTAAATATAATCCCACACGCAGCCCCATATGTCTTTAAACCCGTGATGTGCCTCCAATAATTCAATGCTATCAAAACATCATGAAATATGACTTAAGTTACTCTGTCATCTGGGTCTTTGAAGTTTAGCCACACACCTTTCTTTATTCATTTCATTTGCTTGAACCGGTTGCTTTGATAATGAAGTCTGTGGGGAGTAGAACAGCAGAGAGTCTGCTGCTTGAGCTTCAACACCGAATCTATGAGGATCAACATCTAACGAGAAGAATACTTTTCCTTGTGGATAAACAGTGAAACTTTCATGCATCTTTTTGGAATGCGGCCGCTGCTAACGGCGGTACCACACGGCTGTGCTAACGGCGGTGCCAAACGGCGGTGCTAACGGCGAGGCTGCAGTCTGAAAATAGGACTCCTCCAACATTTTAAGGATGTAATAATAAAAAGAAGCTCCAGTCTCGGTGGAGAAGACGTTCACTGCATCCCAACAACGGTCGCCAAGGAGCATCGGTGTTGGTGCCACATGAGCCACGCTGCCAACGGCCTCACACCAACACTCACACACATCACTGTGCCATCTCTCCTCCTTTCACACACACACACACACTCACACACACTCACACACTCACACACTCACACACACACTCACAAAACAACCAATAATTGCATTGGGCTCTGGCCGTGGCCGCCGGCCGCACTCTGATCCTCAGAGCTGTTGTTTCAACAGCGTCGGCTTCAGCCAGCAGTCGACGCCCCGGGGGGGGGGGGGGCGAGAACATCGGCCGCCGTCGCCGAGGACGATCACAGAGCTTCTCGGCCTCGAGCCGCGCTGGCTGGAGTCATCACACGGAGACGAGCTCATAGCCGTGATCGCCGGGGGGGGGGGGGGGGGGGATATGGAGTTGTGGGGCCGGAGACGTTCAGCCCCTGACATGAATCTCTTTTTTTCAATCCCTTTTTTTCTTTGTTCTCTTCCCCCAAACAGACGCACGGAGCAATAGAAAAACTCCTTCCTGAGCCATGTGTTGGATTGCCTGTCGGCGGCAAACATCCCGCGATGGATTGGAATACGAGCGAAGGCAGAGCGCTCGCTTACGCCGCTCTCTGGAGCGCGTCCAGGGAAATGTCTCGTACGACTGCGAGGCGCCGGCCTCGTCGAAGAAAATACAAACAAATAAACATGGCCGTCTCCACAGGTGCAGCCTGGTTCAAGACGTGTATTCCTCGTTCACACCAACAGCGTGAGGTCACTCGCTGGACCATTCGTGGCTTTTTGCCTCATTCGCTTCGATTCGTGCCTTAGAGGGGGCGGGGCTTAGAGGGGGCGTGGCTTTACTCCGTGGAAACAGTTATCATCTCCTTCCTCCACCATGAAGAACTCACCACTAGTTCTGCTTCATACGTGTTGAAGACGTCCCACAAACGTGTGAACATGTAGGGCCCTCGTGTTTGGGTTCATTACATTAATATATATATATATATATATATATATATATATATATTTATCCATGACATCACCCGTAGGCTCACAGCTCGGTGACCTTCACCTCTACGTCTGAATGTCTCTTCAGCTCCACTAGAGCAGCAGTTAGATTCACCAACGGAGGAGCAGCTCGACGCTGATTGGCTCTCGCTACTCGCCAACTCGAATTTTTCGCCAACGTTGGAATATTTCAACTTGAGGCGAAAGAGGCGGAGCAACTCACGTCGCTTTTGGTGTCATCCCACCTTTACATCTTCTACATCCACAGGGTTTATTTGAGGGTTTTTCACCTCAAAAAATGAATAAATCAAAAAACCCTCTTCCATATCCTGCCAGCGGACTCAAGACTCTCTCCATGTCTTCTCATCTCAGTCCTTATCGCAGCCGTATTCTCTCCGGCGAATCAAAACAAAGGATTTAGCCGGCTGCTCGGTGAGTAATCCTCTCACCGGCCTCCGCCGTGAACACGTGAAGAGTCAAGGAGAGTCCAGGGGAGAGCTGCTCGTCTTCATCAGCCGCCGTGCATCTAGGATCACCATGCGGGAGGAGTGTGACCTTGACAGAATGTGTGTGTGTGTGTGTGTGTGTGCACCGTGCAAGGATGCATCTCAGGGCCGATGCGTGTCCGATTTTAATTCATGCGTGTGATTCCGCTTCTGTAGATTTAAACACACCAGCCAATAGCGACCCTCTAAATCCTTTGATCCCGCCTCTTCTTCTTTTCGACCCCCCTTCCAGACGGCCCTCTGGAGATGCCCCTCTTCCAGCTCATCCCCTCCCAGAGGCAGCTGGTGTTCCACGGGGACCGGCTGCCCCTGCAGTGCACCGCCTCCCGCCTGGACCCCACGGTGGAGCTGCGGTGGCGCCACGAGGGCCTCGCCGTGACCACGCGGGAGGACCGCGGCATCTACGTGGAGGAGACGCTGCTGCACGACTGCTGCCTGCTCACCAGGTAGAGGAGGGGGGGGGGGGATTAGCTGACACACACACACACACACACACGTCTAAGGGTGTGTGTGTGTGTGTCCACGTATTCAGATGAAGTCAAAATAAACACAAACTGCAGTGTCATAGGACACACAGAGAATCACACACATGTTCACAGAGGTCACATGCAGACACGGATGTAACGCACACACACACGCACACACACACACACACAAAGTTGACTTCACTTTCCTCGTGATGGATATCTCGGAGCTCACATTCTGATTCGGGGCCCCGCTCTGCAATCACCCAGCGCTCCCCTGGTGCGGAGACAAGTAAAGCAAATACCACCCCCCCCCCATCACAGCATTCAGGTCATGTTGCTCTTGGCAGCCGTCATCTCCAGAGCCGACGAGCTCCAACAACAACAATGGCGTCTGAACTTCACCCTCAACCTCCACGAGTCTTCAGACTGCGGCGCCGACAGAGACGTGTGTGTGTGTGTATGTGTGTGTGTGTGTGTGTGTATGTGTGTGTGTGTGTAGGGGGGGGGGCGATTTTTAAATCCCGTGATCTCACCGCTCCGACACGTAGCTGTAATGTTTTGCTTATTTGTCGCGCGGCGTTGGCGGCGCTCACCTCGGCGAGCTGCGGTTTAGCTGTGGAGCGACCTCGGTGGACGACCTCGGTGGAGCGACCTCTGTGGACGACCTCTGTGGAGCGACCTCTGTGGAGCGACCTCGGTGGACGACCTCGGTGGAGCGACCTCGGTGGACGACCTCGGTGGACGACCTCTGTGGACGACCTCTGTGGAGCGACCTCTGTGGAGCGACCTCGGTGGAGCGACCTCTGTGGAGCGACCTCTGTGGAGCGACCTCTGTGGAGCGACCTCGGTGGAGCGACCTCTGTGGACGACCTCGGTGGAGCGACCTCGGTGGAGCGACCTCTGTGGACGACCTCTGTGGAGCGACCTCTGTGGAGCGACCTCTGTGGAGCGACCTCGGTGGAGCGACCTCGGTGGACGACCTCTGTGGAGTGACCTCTGTGGAGCGACCTCGGTGGAGCGACCTCTGTGGAGCGACCTCTGTGGAGTGACCTCTGTGGAGCGACCTCTGTGGAGCGACCTCGGTGGAGCGACCTCGGTGGACGACCTCGGTGGAGCGACCTCGGTGGAGCGACCTCTGTGGACGACCTCTGTGGACGACCTCTGTGGACGACCTCGGTGGAGCGACCTCGGTGGACGACCTCTGTGGACGACCTCTGTGGACGACCTCTGTGGAGCGACCTCGGTGGACGACCTCGGTGGAGTGACCTCTGTGGACGACCTCTGTGGAGCGACCTCTGTGGACGACCTCGGTGGAGCGACCTCGGTGGACGACCTCTGTGGACGACCTCTGTGGACGACCTCTGTGGACGACCTCGGTGGACGACCTCGGTGGAGCGACCTCGGTGGATGACCTCTGTGGACGACCTCTGTGGACGACCTCTGTGGACGACCTCTGTGGAGCGACCTCGGTGGAGCGACCTCTGTGGACGACCTCTGTGGAGCGACCTCTGTGGAGCGACCTCTGTGGACGACCTCGGTGGAGCGACCTCGGTGGACGACCTCTGTGGACGACCTCTGTGGACGACCTCTGTGGAGCGACCTCTGTGGAGCGACCTCTGTGGAGCGACCTCTGTGGACGACCTCGGTGGACCGACCTCGGTGGATGACCTCTGTGGACGACCTCTGTGGACGACCTCTGTGGACGACCTCTGTGGACGACCTCTGTGGACGACCTCTGTGGACGACCTCGGTGGAGCGACCTCGGTGGACGACCTCTGTGGACGACCTCTGTGGACGACCTCGGTGGAGCGACCTCGGTGGATGACCTCTGTGGACGACCTCTGTGGACGACCTCTGTGGAGCGACCTCGGTGGAGCGACCTCTGTGGACGACCTCGGTGGATGACCTCTGTGGAGCGACCTCTGTGGAGCGACCTCTGTGGAGCGACCTCTGTGGACGACCTCGGTGGAGCGACCTCGGTGGATGACCTCTGTGGACGACCTCTGTGGACGACCTCTGTGGAGCGACCTCGGTGGAGCGACCTCTGTGGACGACCTCGGTGGAGCGACCTCGGTGGACGACCTCTGTGGACGACCTCTGTGGACGACCTCTGTGGAGCGACCTCTGTGGAGCGACCTCTGTGGACGACCTCTGTGGACGACCTCGGTGGACGACCTCTGTGGACGACCTCTGTGGAGCGACCTCTGTGGACGACCTCTGTGGACGACCTCGGCGGAGCGACCTCTGTGGACGACCTCGGCGGAGCGACCTCTGTAGAGGTCGAACCCAAAACGCTGAATTCTACTAATCCCGCTTTTGTTAAACGGCCAACAAACATCACGTGATCTTTGCTCGCCGGGGAAAAACGGCGTGATGCGTCTTTTTTCTCTCTCGCATCGTCACAGACTCTGATTACACAGGTAGGCCAGTAGGGGGGGGGAGGAGGCCCATTGAGGCCCTTATGAGGCCCCATGAGGCCCATTGAGGCCCTTATGAGGCCCCCATGAGTCCCTATGTGGCCCCTTGAGGCGCCATGAAGCCCACATGAGGCCCCTTGAGGCCCTTATGAGGCCACATGAGGCCCCTTGAGGCCCCCATAAGGCCCCCACAAGAACCTGGTTTGGAAGCATCACAGAGGCAGAAGGGAAGCGGCCCTCGGCCCTCTCCCTCCTCTCCAAAGCTCTTCTTCTGTTCCGCTCACAGACATGAACTCGACCCGCACGTCTCCCCCGGTTCTACGACTCTTTTCCTTTACATCTCTTCCTGTTGCAATTGTTTTTGTTGTTGTTGTGTTTTCTATTTCCTGCCTCATTTTTCATGCCATGAACTCAGCAGCCGGTTTACACCCTGCTGTTGCCATGGAGACCACATTTTGATTGATTTGATATGCAGTCCTACCTCCGGGTTGATCCCGTTTACTGCTGCCAGTTTCAGTCAGCCAAGACAAACAAAAGCTCTTAGTTACACGGAGAACTGTGAATGATGAGGAGCCTCTGATGGAGGGATGGAGGGATGGAGGGATGGAGGGATGGAGAGATGGAGAGAGAGGACCAGCTGATTGGACGTGTACGGAGCTATTCAGTGTGTATGGGAGGGAAGTGATGCCCACATATTCTACCTGCATCTTCACGTCAACACGGGGATGAACCTGATGAGCCTGAACGCTCCCCAACGAGCCCCGGGATGCACAATGGTGCAGTGTAAAAGTTATGCAATACCAGACAACAAAAAACAACAAGTAAATACAAATAACACAACAGAACAACAACAACAACTCTACGACAATCAGACGATTCAACTGGTGAGAGTCTGTGGAAATCCTTTTGGATAAGAATCTCTTTATTTAGTTTTTCTAAGGATAATTGTCAATACACACACGCAACAAACCACACATGTGTTCCCTGACCCCTACACACACACACACACACACACACAAACTCACGCACACAAGTACATCTGCACACAAACACACACGCACGCACACACACACAGACACAACAGAAGCACGCACGCACACACACACACACACACACACACACACACCTGTTCCCGGGTGTCATGGTCTCAGTTCAGGTCTTTTAGAAAAGCAATCAGGACGAGGAGATGAAATCAGGACTGATGATGTCACTGAGCCGGCGAGGGGGGGGGGGTCTGAGGGGGGGGGGTCTGATGGGGGGGGGGCCGACTGTCCTCTGCCTGTCCCGTGTTTGACAGCGTTTCAATGGACCGGGAGCCGCTGGAGGTCACAGAGGTCGGCTGTGAGTCAGTTGGTTCTGGACTCCATTGCCCAGAATGCAATGCGGTCTCCGGTGATGTTGTGTTTCTGAGTCGTGGCTGTCCTCTCTTCACCTTCACTCGTCTTCTTCAAAAGTCCAAACGCATGCATAGCGCCGGTAGAATGTGTTGTTTTCACCCCAGTGCATTCTGGGACATTCACATGTCTGGAGTGATATACGAGTGTTGAGCGCCTCTCAGACACTTATCCTCACACACACACACACACACACACACACACACACACACACACACACACACATGCACACACAGTATAGAGACACACAACACACACACACTAGACACAAACACAGTATAGACACACACACACACTAGATACACACACATAGCACACACATACACAGTAGACCCCCCCCCCCCACACACACACACACTCAGTCTATGTCTTGTTGTCAAATCAACATCATGTCTCACAGAGGGATCATCTCCATGGCGATGAGGCCTGTTGCCTAGCGGCAGCTCTACTTTCTTCTTGTCCTCCTCATCGCCTCCTCTCCTCATCGTCTCCTCTCCTCATCGTCTCCTCTCCTCATCGCCTCCTCTCCTCATCGTCTCCTCTCCTCATCGTCTCCTCTCCTCGTCTCCTCATCGCCTCCTCTCCTCATCGCCTCCTCTCCTCATCGTCTCCTCTCCTCATCGCCTCCTCTCCTCATCGCCTCCTCTCCTCATCGTCTCCTCTCCTCATCGTCTCCTCTCCTCATCATCGCCTCCTCCTCCTCCTCTCCTCTCCTCATCGTCTCCTCTCCTCCTCTCTCGCCTCCTCTCCGCTCCTCCTCTCCGCGCCTCCTCTCCGCGCCTCCTCTCCTCCTCTCTCGCCTCCTCTCCTCTCCTCCTCATCGCCTCCTCTCCTCCTCATCTCCTCATCGCCTCCTCTCCTCATCGCCTCCTCTCCTCATCGTCTCCTCTCCTCATCGCCTCCTCTCCTCATCGCCTCCTCTCCTCATCGCCTCCTCTCCTCATCGTCTCCTCTCCTCCTCGTCTCCTCATCGCCTCCTCTCCTCATCGCCTCCTCTCCTCCTCCTCTCCTCATCGCCTCCTCTCCTCCTCGTCTCCTCTCCTCATCGCCTCCTCTCCTCATCGTCTCCTCTCCTCATCGCCTCCTCTCCTCATCATCTCCTCTCCTCATCGCCTCCTCTCCTCATCGTCTCCTCTCCTCATCGTCTCCTTTCCTCATCGCCTCCTCTCCTCATCGTCTCCTCTCCTCATCGCCTCCTCTCCTCATCGCCTCCTCTCCTCATCGTCTCCTCTCCTTATCGTCTCCTCTCCTCATCGCCTCCTCTCCTCATCGCCTCCTCTCCTCCTCGTCTCCTCATCGCCTCCTCGTCCAATCAGAGTCCACCAAGGAGCTGATGATCACCTCCTCAAAGCTAAATAATTATAAGAATTATAAGAATAATCTAAACCACATTAAGACTTTACACAAAGATAATCCTCAATGTGCATTTAACACTAAACCCACCTAGACCAGAACCTAGACCTGAACCAAGACCTGAACCAAGACCAGAACCTAGACCAGAACCTAGACCAGAACCAAGAC
The DNA here is from genome assembly GCF_029220125.1 of Pseudoliparis swirei. Classification (NCBI taxonomy): domain Eukaryota; kingdom Metazoa; phylum Chordata; class Actinopteri; order Perciformes; family Liparidae; genus Pseudoliparis; species Pseudoliparis swirei. Next base: position 2,121,654 of record NC_079404.1, on the reverse strand, counting down.
CAGAACCTAGACCAGAACCTAGACCTGAACCTAGACCAGAACCAAGACCAGAACCTAGACCAGAACCAAGACCAGAACCAAGACCAGAACCTAGACCAGAACCAAGACCAGAACCTTCAAGACCGTTTGGAGCTCATAGGAAGAAGATCACCAACACACACACACACACACACCCCCCCCCCCCCCACACACACACACACACACACTCACACCCCCCCCCCCACACACACACACCCCCACCCCCCCTCTCACGCCTCCGTCCTCCTCCAGCGAGGTCGTCCTCTCTAACATCGATGTGGGCGTCGCCGGCCTCTGGGAGTGCCTGGTCACCAGTTCCCGTGGCAACGCCTCCCAGCAGATGGAGATCGTGGTTCTGGAGACGTCGGCGCCGTACTGCCCCGCGGACCGGGTCGCCAACAACAAGGGCGACTTCAGGTGAGTCAACAACAACAACAACAACAACAAGGGCTTTGTGTTCTACGGAGAACCTTCAACTACTGAAGGACCCTTGTTTCATTTGAGACACCTTTATAGGTTCTTTAGAGAACCCTGGTTTGAAGGTTCTCTGAGGAACCAGACCCGGTTCTCCTCTGAGGATCTAGACCCGGTTCTCCTCTGAGGACCCAGACCTGGTCCTGGTTCTCCTCTGAGGGTCCAGACCCGGTTCTCCTCTGAGGGTCCAGACCCGGTCCTGGTTCTCCTCTGAGGGTCCAGACGGTCCTCCATGTCTCTGAGCTTGGGACCGTTTTCTGAATGAATTCTTCACTGAGAAGCAGCTGTTTCCCTCTTGTTGTGTAAACTCAGCTGGCTGCTGATTGGCTGCTGCTCCACACACACACACACACACAGACTCACACACAGTAGACCCCCCCCCCCTCCCCCCCTAAACAAACCCTGCAGTTCATGTGTTGATGTGGGGAAGCGGAGGCTGGCATCGTGGAGTGTGACTGTTTGGACTCCTCTTCTTTCTTCTTCACGCTCCGATGAGCTTTTATTTTATTGAAACACTAACAGGAAATTGAAAATGTTCCATTTTGCCATAAAAGCCCCCCCCCCCCCCCCCCCCCCACACACACACACACACAGCCCTCGGCCAGCGGAGCGGCTCTCCGGGTTTTCGGCTCTCGGCGACATTACAAAGTCTCCCGTCTTGCCTCAGAGGAGACGTCATCCACACACACTCGTAATTACTCTTCTAGGTGGAATGTCCTCCTCTTCCTACACACACGTCCTCCTCTCGCTCCATCCGTGGTAATTAAGTATCCGGCTTTCATAAAGTTGGACTCGGCTCCAATAAACTAAAAACACGCTTCCCCGATTCAATTATTTCCGTGGCAGCGAAGCTCCAATTATTTTTATCCCCGTATGAAACGTTATATTATTCTACGCCAGGAACAAAAATGAACCCCAATAAAAAATAATCTGGATTCGAAGCCAGAGAATAAATTACACACGGGCCGAGTTAAACTCGCGATTTTGAGTTGATCGAGTTAATTAAGTAAAAAAAACAAACACAAAAAACAAGTAATTGGAGCTCGTTGTGAATCTAATATGCTGATTCATAATTCCCGGAGTCCGGGGAGGATACGACGGCCGTCTGTTGTGAAGTGAAGATTCCCGCCTCGCCCCGCTGACCGATGTCTCGCAGGTGGCCGAAGACGTTGGCCGGCGTCCTCGCCTTCCTGCCCTGCGCTCCCGCCGACGCCGGCTCCGCCCCCACCCCGGTCCGCCTCTCGGGCCGGGAGGCGAAGAAGAGGGCGAGTGAGAAGAAGGCGAAGAAGGCGTGGCGGAGCTGCGACCGCGCCGGCCGCTGGGCCCAGGACGACTACACCCGGTGCCCGTACGCCAGCGAGCTGACCCGCTCGCTGCACGAGCTCACGCAGGTAACCACGGCAACGTCTGCACACGAGCGTCACCAACGTCTGCACACAAATGACCCTCACCCTTTGTGTTGTGTTCCAGATCCCCGTCAACACCACCAGCGCTCAGCCTCTGGGCCGGCAGCTGGTGGCCTTCACCAGCAGGGCGGCGCACTTCACCGACGTCATGGACGTCATCTTCGTCACGCACCTGGTGGAGCGGCTGACGAGGCTGGTGGCGGAGCGCAGAGACGTAAGACGTCACGCCGTCTTCTCCTTCCTGCCGCGCCGTCGGGACCGGATGGCGGTCACGGAGACGCATCTCTTGTTGAGCGAGCCGAGTTTTACCTTGAGAGTGGAGGGGGCCGGAGGGGGCCGGAGGGGGGGGGGGCAGGTGGTGCGAAGCCGAACGCCATCGAGCTTCAAGTCAAGTGGAGAGCATCGACATCGGCTCTCATCTTACTCCGCGTGAGAAGATATGACGAGGAGACGCTTAAAGGGTTCATCACTCCTGAGGCGGTGCTGATGAGACCCCCCCCCCCCCCCATAAAGGAAACAGAGAGGCGTACAGTAAGCATCCCGTCTCGGGGAGCGATGAGCCTCGTCGGAAACGCTGATCTAAATCAAATCTCCCCGTAATGACGCCTCCTGACTGCAGATTATAAATGTGCCCGTTGGGGGGGGGGGGGCAGTACATTATTATTCCACTTGGAACACGTGTTACATTATATTTAATTTACCTGACGCTTTCATCCAAAGCGACTTACAGTCATGTGACCCTCGGGGTTCAGTGTCTTGCTCAAGGACACGCGGCAGTTAGAGCTCAAGTGACCCGGGGAAGGAACGGATCATCAATATTTAACTTTTTTACGATTTGATGGTTCTGACCGACACCATCGGCTTTTATTCTTCTTCCTGTTCTGCAATTCAGTCGAACCCTTTTTCTTTTTCTCATTGGTTGTCGCCGTGCCTGGCTCCCTGGGCAGCGAGCATGTTGCATAATACACTTCTTGGGGGGGGGGGGGGGGGGCGTTCGACAAGTAGCCCGGATGAATTGAAAATAAAATGGTTGTAAGAACGATATAAATACATAGTATAGTAGCTTCAAGATGGAGGATGATGATGATTTACATTCAATGTAAGTCCTCGTCTGGTATTTGATGAAGTTGGTTGTTTTATTTGTTTATTGTCGTCCGGCGATGCGTAACAAGTAAAACTGTAAAATAAAATGATTGAGAGGAAGGACGCATTGACTTGGGCGGGAATCGAACCGCCGCCCCCCCACCTGACCCCCATCTGACCCCCCGTCTGACCCCCATCTGACCCCCCCGCCTGACCCCCGTCTGACCCCGCCTGACCCCGCCTGACCCCGTCTGACCCCCGTCTGACCCCCCCATCTGACCCCCCCGCCTGACCCCCGCCTGACCCCCCGCCTGACCCCCGGTGTGCGGCCCCTGCAGCTGGGGGACTACATCTCGGACGTGGCCAGCAACATGATGCAGGCGGAGGACCACGTCCTGTGGATGGCGCAGGACGAGGCGCGGGCGTGCACCCGCATCGTGCAGTGCGTGGAGCGCATCGCCGACCTGGCGCTGGGCGGGGACCACCGGGCCATCTCCAAGGTACGCGGGGGGGGGGGGCGGGGCTTGTTGGGCTCAGTCGGGGGCGGAGCCTCGAATAATGAGAAGTTCATTTGGCTTCAGCGGAAGGCTGGAAGGAGGGGAGAGGAAGACGAAGAGCTTCCTTTGGTTCTTCTGTTGTTCGTAACAAAGAATGAAATCTGCTCGACGACTCATGTCAAACATCTCTTGCCTTAACTCCTCCCCCCCCCCTCTTCTCCCCCTCTTTAGGTATCAGCGAACATCGCCCTGGAGGCCTTCCTGATCCGGCCGTCCAACTTCCTCGGCCTGTCCTGCACGGCTGTCCAGCAGCCCTCCTCCTCCTCCTCCTCCTCCTCCTCCTCCGCCCCCCCGCCCCACGCCACCAACAAGGACGCCGCGGGGGAATCGTTGCTCAGCTTCAAATGCCACCCGGTCAGCTCGCCGGCCGGTCAGCTCGGCGAGGTGAGTGAAGCTTTCCCTAAAAGATGCTCCTCCGACCTTCAGACCCCACAAGGTCAGAATCTGAGGCGTGAAGGTCACGCTGTATGAGAGTGTGGGGGGGGGGGAGATGCTCTAACAGGGAGGGGAATAAACAGAGTCATGTGATGAATACGATGGCCTTGCTCTTCTTCTTCTTCTTCTTCTTCTTCTCCTTCTTCTTCTTCTAGTGATTCTTCTTCTTCTTCTTTCTCTTCCTCTTGTGTTTCTTCTTCTTCTTGCGTCACTGCATGAGACAAAAACAACTTAGATTTTAACTCCCAGTGTATGTATTTATAAGTATTGTTACATATTGATGTGTCCGTGTGTCGTCACGTTGTTGTCGAGCTCCCATTTAAAACTCAAACGATAAAAGCCGGTTGTTTATATTTCTCTGCCTCAGTCATGACCGGAGGGGTTTATCTGTCGGCTTGTCCGTCCCATATATCGATGTGGGCGGGGTCAAAGGTCGCCGTGGCTTAGCGCCGGCCTCCTGAACACGGTTCCCGTGGAGCGCCTCGGGCAGCGCTCCTCTCGCCGGCGCCGACGGGAACGCCGGTCACTACTTCCTGGCTCGGCTCCCGGCAGCCGGGCGAGGGCTCGACTCCGTGATGAGCCGGCTGCGTTACCACGGCGATGAAGGAGCGTGTCACTCCCTCAGAGGAGCCATGACGACATGTTCACCCTCTGGTCTCACTCCCTCTTCTTCTTCTTCTTCTTCTTCTTCTTCTTCTTCTTCTTCTTCTTCTTCTCCTCCGTGTGTAATTTTCCCTCCAGCTGTGTAATCCACTGCTCTGTACTCTCCTGAAGAGTATAAGCAACTCCCAGCAAAGTAGAAACATTAGGAGTCATTCAGCTTTAAAAAGATATTGGAATTGGCTTCTAAATGGAACTTTAGGTGTAATTCAAGCAGCAACGCTCATGTCCATGGTGCACATGTCATCACATGTATGTATGACATGTGCACGGTGCATCGTGTTTTGGTTCCCGCCTCAGACGCCTGACCTGAAAACTGTTTCATGGTTAGTTAAGGAGAACATTCTGTTAGCTTGGACTCTGTCGTGACTCTTTAAAAATGAACCGCGGTCATTGTCACTGCGTTAAGAATTATTTAATTGGTTGAAAAATTACGGGACAAAAGCAACAATTAGAGCAATTAAATCATAATTACACAACGAGAGAATCGAGCCACAGACTTGTGATCCCTGTCAGGTGAGAAGTCGGACCTGGAGTAAAGGTTCTGGTAAAAACCGCTTTAAGACCGCATGACATCACCCGTTCACACGCGAGGCGTGAGCTCGGAGTGAACCGCCGGTCCTCTGGTTGAAGGACGACCTCGCTCTCCACCGCCGAGACGCCGCCGCCCCGCGCCCGCCGGCGCGCTTCGTGCTGACACGGCGTCTCTTGTGACAGCACTTGTGGCGTGTTGAGTAATCTGTGTGCGTCTCACACACACACACATACACGCACACACACACACGCACATACACGCACACACACACATACACGCACATACATACACACACACATACACACATACACGCACACACATACACACACACACACCTCTGAGTTTATAATTCATGAGAGTTTGATGACTAAAAGCCTCCCCCCCCCCCCCCCCTGACTTCCACAAGAAGCAGGTGAGACGGAGAGAGAGAGAGGCGGAGGAATAGAGGAGCTAGTTGGCGGAGAGGAAGGAGAGTCCATCGGGGAGGGGGGGGGGGGTACAGAGTGAAGACACCGGAAGGCAGAGAAAAGGTGAAGGTAATTATAAATGTGGAGGAAGAGGAGGGGCGAGAGATCCAGTCACAGGTGGTGAGAGAGAGAGAGAGAGAGAGAGAGAGAGAGAGAGAGAGAGAGAGAGAGAAAAGAGAACTGACAGAACAAAAAGAATGAGAAAGAATGAGGAGGAAGAGGAGGAGGAGGAAGAGGAGGTTATCCCTCTAGCTCTGGTTGTTATTCCCACCGCGTGTCGTGATGCTGTTTGTGCCTCATGAGAATAAAACAATCCCACCGGACTCCAGCAGGAGGGTGTGTGTGTGTGTGTGTGTTTGTGTGTGCGTGTGTGTGTTTGTGTGTGTTTGTGTGTGTGTGTGTTTGTGTGTTTGTGTTTGTGTGTGTGTGTGTGTGTGTGTTTGTGTGTGCGTGTGTGTGTGAGTGTATGTGTGTGTGTGTGTGTTTGTGTGTTTGTGTTTGTGTGTGTGTGTGTGTTTGTGTTTGTGTGTGTGTGTGTTTGTGTGTGTGTTTGTGTGGGTGTGTGTTTGTGTGTGTGTTTGTGTGTGTGTTTGTGTGTGTGTGGCGGCGTGGAGGCGTGGCGGCGTGGAGGCGTGTCTCCCCAGCTGCTGCGAGGTCTCTTGTGTCCTCGGTCCTCGGGACGCCTGCTGTCACTTCCCATTACGGGCGGCGAGGACGGGAACGCGGCCCGACGGGGTCTTTAATAGATCACATTCCACGGCGACGGCCCCCTGTCGCTCAGTGTGCACCCCCCCTCCCCCCCCCCCCCCCCGAGCGCTACACACAAGCATGGCCGCCGCCACGCAATCCCCCCAAAAAACGCCCATCCACTCTCATCAAAGCTCCGATCCGTCGCCCGCTGTCCACTGCCACGTCTTTCACTCATCGCAATACGGCGGGCTCGCACTCTCCACCTGTGTTACCCCCGCCCCCCCCCGCCCCAAGTGATGATATTCATAAGCCCCGCCTCCTACGCTGAGCGATGAGTCCGAAAAAGCGCAACGCGAATATTCGCTTTACTCGCGTCAGTTTGCTCGCTTGACTATTTGTGGCTTATTCGCTTCATTCGCGCCTCATGGGGGCGGGGCTTAGAGGGGGGGCTTAGAGGGGGCGGGGCTTATCTCTGTGGCTTTGCTCCGTGGAAACAGTTATCATCTCCTTCCTCCAGCATGAAGAACTCACCACTAGTTCTGCTTCATACGTGTTGAGGACGTCACACAAACGTGTGAACATGTAGCGCCCTCGTGTTTGGGTTCATAACATTAATATATATATATATATTTATCCATGACATCACCCGTTGGCTCACAGCTCGGTGACCTTCACCTCTACGTCTGAATGTCTCTTCAGCTCCACTAGAGCAGCAGTTAGATTCACCAACGGAGGAGCAGCTCGACGCCGATTGGCTCTCGCAACTCGAGGAAAATGGCCGTGCGTCTCTAACGAGCGATTCAATTAACGACGCCATGAAGAAGAATACTATTTAAAACCAAAGGTTTTGAACCAGCACTGCATCCATCACATTGTTTTAAAGAATATTAGTGTATATATATATATATAAATATAAATATATATATATATTATATATGTCACGTGTCTGAGCATGAAGCGTTTTTTTTATAAGAATCTTCCAAACCGCCTATGGGTGCCTTTTTTGTCTCGAGAATTAACATTTCATATATATATATTTATATATTTTTTAATGTTTTGCCTCCCGGGGAGAAAATAGAAATCCTCCCGATGCCGCCGCTCATAATTTATTCATTAAAAGCCGTGAACTGATTATCTCCATCATCGGCGCCGTGCGTTCCTGTAAACAGAGCAAGGGCGACGGCGAGATCGACCTGAAGTCGATTTCCAGCGAGAACTTTTGGGGTTTGTGAGGAGCCAATGGGCGGGGGAAGGGTGTGTGTGTGTGTGTGTGTGGGGGGGGGGGGGGGGGGGGGTCTTCAGAAGAGCGGATGGTCCTCCATTCACAAAGCCCCGTGCTGTATATAGAGGTAGATCATAGGTCATTGATTAATGATCATTGATCACACACCACGTCGATCAGAGCGATCACCTGGAATCTCTGGGCTCCACCTCTCCTCCTGCGAGCGCCTCGTTGTTGCGTCCCGAGGCGTCACACGAGGTCACGAGACAAAGATCAGCGGGGCGTCACTCGACTCGTTTCCCTTGACGGATTACATCGTGGGTGAGCATCAGCTGCGTCTCCTCTTCAGGGTTTTATCATCACGTTCACACACACTGCACACACACAAACACACTGCACACACACTGCACACACACTGCACACACACTGCACACACACTGCACGCACACACACTGCACACACACTGCACGCACACACACTGCACACACACTGCACGCACACACACTGCACACACACTGCACACACACTGCACACACACTGCACGCACACACACACTGCACACACTGCACACACACTGCACACACACACTGCACACACTGCACACACTGCACACACTGCACACACTGCACACACTGCACACACTGCACACACTGCACACACTGCACACACTGCACACACACTGCACACACACTGCACACACACTGCACACACACTGCACACACACTGCACACACACTGCACACACTGCACACACACTGCACACACTGCACACACACTGCACACACACTGCACACACTGCACACACTGCACACACACTGCACACACTGCACACACTGCACACACTGCACACACTGCACACACACTGCACACACTGCACACACACTGCACACACACTGCACACACAGTGCTGTGACAGCTCAGTCCGGTATTCCGATACATCTGAAGTCACATGACACATGAGGCACTTATACACTCTCCTCCTCCTCGTCCTCCTCCTCCTCGTCCTCCTCTTCCTCGTCGTCCTCCTCCTCCTCCTCCACCTCCTCCTCCTCTTCTTCCTCCTCTTCCTCCTCCTCCTGTTTTCATTTCCTTCCCATATCCGCTGGATTTGCCCTCGGCCTTTTCCAAGGCAAGTAAGTTGGATCAAAAATGAGACCAGCGCATCTCCAGAGGATGCTAATGGTAGCTTAGCATCGTCATTAATGAGAACACTAACACTGGGGGATTTATATATATATATACATATATATGTATATATATATATACTGTATATTCATAAATATATATACTGTATATTTATATATACTGTATATATTTTTCCGTAAATATATATATATGTATATATAAGGTATATATATACATATACAGAATATATATAGAGTATATATATATATACAGTATATATAAATACACAGTATATATATTTATGAATATACAGTATATATACTTATAACCATATACTGTATACCCTTGCGCGGTGCGAGGGTCAACTGGGCCCCCCCCCCCCCCCGCTCTGCCACCGCGGAGGGAGAGTGTGAAGTCCCTGGGATTCAGATTCAGAGGCAGGTTGCCATGGAGACACTTAGACAGCTTTCACTACACCTGCCTGCCACTGAGTCAGGCGCGGGTGGAGGCGCCGTGCCCAGCGTGCATCACGGCGAGGACCCCACACGCTAATACTACACGCCTGTGTTTGTGTAATTTAATTCAATTCCGGCTCATTTACGAGTTCAGCTGTAAACACTCTGATTGCGCAACGTTTACGATCTAAAAAATGAAAAGAGCTTCAAAAACGACATGAAACCAAACAGCCGGACGAAAACTAATTGAATGATTAAAGTCTGTGGAACGCACACACACACACACACATGAACACACACAGACACACACACATGAACACACACACACATGAACCGGCCGGTCATAATTTATGAATGAATAACTTTTCTTTCTTTCAGCCGCTATCAAACGTCACACACTCATCGGTGTGTGTAGATCCAACCGTGTGCGTTTCACTCGGACAACGTGATTAAAGTAGATCTCCATTTGAGAGAGAGAAAGGGGGGGCCGGGGGGCCGGGGGGGGGGGGGTAGAACAATCGCCGTCTCTTTGGGCCTTTTTCTGATTGTAATTTAAGATTTGGCTCCGAGGTGAAATGAATGTGAACTGCTGTGTGTGTGTGAGAGTGTGTGTCCGTGTGTCTTTATGTGTGTGTGTGTGTGTGTGTGTGTGTGTGTGAGAGTGTGTGTCCGTGTGTCTTTATGTGTCTCTGTGTGTGTGTGTGTGAGAGTGTGTGTCCGTGTGTCTTTATGTGTCTGTGTGTGTGTGTGTGTGTGAGAGTGTGTGTCCGTGTGTCTTTATGTGTCTGTGTGTGTGTGTGTGTGTGTGAGAGTGTGTGTCCGTGTGTCTTTATGTGTCTGTGTGTGTGTGTGTGAGAGTGTGTGTCCATGTGTCTTTATGTGTCTCTGTGTGTGTGTGTGAGGGTATGTGTGTGTATTTGTGTGTGTGTCTTTGTGTGTCTGTGTGTGTATGTGTTTGCGTGGGTGTGTGTGTGTGCTTGTGATTGTGTGAGTGTGTCCGTTTGTGTGTGTGTCTTTGTGTCTGTGTGTATCTGTGTGTGTGAGAGTATGTGTGTGTATTTGTGGGTGTGTGTGTGTCTGTGTGTGTGTGCGTGTGTGTGTGGCCTCAAGGTGAGCAGGTATGATGTCGTGGTCCAGGTGACTCACTCCTGCTTGTCATGGCCGCCGTGTCTTTGCGTCTCCTCCGCTCCGTCGCTCCAGCCGATGATTACAAGGGAAGAATTATGCAAATCCCCCATCGCGCTCGTCAGCACTTCCTATCGGAAGTTGTCTCAAACACACACTGGCTGTACCCCCCCCCCCCCCCCCCCTCTGAAGTCACGCAGCCGTGGCGAGGCGTGATGGTGGCTGCCGCGGGTCAAACGGCGCCGCTGTGTGTTTTGCCCTGCAGGCTGTTTCTGTTTCTGTAACGCGCATCTCTGGTTCACCTGGACGCCCTCTGGAAGGAGAGGGAGGAGGAGCTCCATCCCGAGGCCCGAGGAGAGCGCGTGATTGTGGTTACTACGGCGACGGCATGTCGCCCCGCTGGAAGGTCAGACGGCTGAGCAGCAACCAGCTAAATCAACTCTGAAGTGCGAGGTCCCTGGCGAGGGGGGAAGGGGGGGAGGGGGGGGAGGGGGGGGGGAGCTGTTCAGGTTGCTGAGGAGGAACACAGATCGAGGACCAAACGGGAAGCTTGTGCCGGCCGCCGTGGCTCGTGACCTGTGTCTCGTGGCTCGTGACCTGTGGCTCGTAGCTCGTAGCTCGTGGCTCGTGACCTGTGTCTCGTAGCTCGTGGCTCGTGGCTCGTGACCTGTGTCTCGTAGCTCGTAGCTCGTGACCTGTGGCTCGTAGCTCGTGGCTCGTGGCTCGTGACCTGTGGCTCGTAGCTCGTAGCTCGTGGCTCGTGACCTGTGACTCGTGGCTCGTGGCTCGTGACTCGTGGCTCGTGACTCGTGGCTCGTGGCTCGTGGCTCGTGACCTGTGTCTCGTAGCTCGTAGCTCGTAGCTCGTGACCTGTGGCTCGTAGCTCGTAGCTCGTGGCTCGTGACCTGTGACTCGTGGCTCGTGGCTCGTGACCTGTGGCTCGTGGCTCGTGACTCGTGGCTCGTGGCTCGTGGCTCGTGACTCGTGGCTCGTGACTCGTGGCTCGTGGCTCGTAGCTCGTGGCTCGTGACCTGTGGCTCGTAGCTCGTGGCTCGTGACCTGTGGCTCGTAGCTCGTGGCTCGTGACCTGTGGCTCGTGGCTCGTGGCTCGTGACTCGTGGCTCGTGGCTCGTGACTCGTGGCTCGTGACTCGTGGCTCGTGGCTCGTGGCTCGTGACTCGTGGCTCGTGACTCGTGGCTCGTGGCTCGTGACTCGTGACTCGTGGCTCGTGGCTCGTGACTCGTGGCTCGTGACTCGTGTCTCGTGGCTCGTGGCTCGTGACTCGTGACGCGTGGCTCGTGGCTCGTGACCTGTGTCTCGTGACTCGTGACTCGTGGCTCGTGGCTCGTGACCTGTGGCTCGTAGCTCGTAGCTCGTGGCTTGTGACCTGTGACTCGTGGCTCGTGGCTCGTGACTCGTGGCTCGTGACTCGTGGCTCGTGGCTCGTGGCTCGTGGCTCGTGGCTCGTGACCTGTGTCTCGTAGCTCGTAGCTCGTAGCTCGTGACCTGTGGCTCGTAGCTCGTAGCTCGTGGCTCGTGACCTGTGACTCGTGGCTCGTGGCTCGTGACCTGTGGCTCGTGGCTCGTGGCTCGTGACTCGTGGCTCGTGGCTCGTGACCTGTGTCTCGTGACTCGTGGCTCGTGGCTCGTGACTCGTGACGCGTGTCTTGTGGCTCGTGGCTCGTGGCTCGTGACTCGTGACCTGTGTCTCGTGACTCGTGGCTCGTGGCTCGTGACTCGTGGCTCGTGGCTCGTGGCTCGTAGCTCGTGGCTCGTGACTCGTGACGCGTGTCTTGTGGCTCGTAGCTCGTGGCTCGTGGCTCGTGGCTCATGGCTGGTGGCTCGTGACTCGTGACGCGTGTCTCGTAGATCACCCTCTGGGCTGTAAATCCCTTTGATGCGCCACATAAAAGAGGATAAAGGGACGGAGAAGGAGATGAGGAGACAAGTGCACCAGATATGATTTCTTTCATGTGAGTTTTACACCTAAAGATATAAAAACACACCGTGCCACCGGGGAGGTCACCCGGCAACTGTGACCTCCCCCCCCCCCCCCCCCCATCTTTAGATGGTCAGCGGGGGCTAGACCACCGAGGAAATGATGCAACGGTACATTTCAAGGCGAGGATTCTCTCAAGTCTTTCTGCCACTCACACCCACCCACACACACACACACACACACACACACACACACCTACAGAACCAGTGGAGGAAATCAATAGCCTTTCAAGAGCCGGTGAATGCAGAAAGCAACAGCGAGCCGACCCGACGCTGTAGAATCACCACGGCGGCTGTAATGTAAAGGAACTGTGCTGAAGCCCGAGGGGTAGCCAGCGCGTGACACACAATCATTTTAATATCTTAACCGCGGACACATAGGCCGCCGTGCTTCTCTCCTCCAAGGATGTAGAAACATCTTAAAAAGCTCAGCTGGAACTACAGCAACATGTTGGCATCGGACACTTCTGCACAACACGGATATGTTGAATGTGGGCGTATATATATATATATTTATTTATATATTATATTTGTATAAATATAGATATATTATTTATATATATAAATATAGATATATTATTTATATATATAAATATATATATATTATATATTTATATATATATATATATTTATATATATAAATATATATGTATGTTGAGCTACTGCTATTCAACGTGACGGTGGTGTAATAGCGGGTAAAAGAAGAGGAAAGACCAGACTGTAGTTTCACGAGGAGGCCAAAAGTAGAAGTTGACTTTGTTGTTGTTAACTTTGTTGTTGTTGTTGTTTATGTTGTTTTGTTACTTTGTTTTGTTATGTAGTTACATTATTTATTCACGTTGTTTTGTGATGTTTTATCGTTACGTTGTTTCATTGTTATATAACTTTTCTACATTACATTGCTTCATTACCATGTTACGTCACATTGTTTCAGTACGTTGTTTTGTTACATTGTTTCGTTACGTTGTTTTGTTACATTGTTTCGTTACGTTGTTTTGTTACATTGTTTCGTTACGTTGTTTTGTTACATTGTTTCGTTACGTTGTTATATTACTTTGCCGTGTTACTGAACTACTTTCTCTTGCGTTGTTACATTGTTTCATCACTTTGCTACATCATCCTTCTCTACGTTGTTATGTCTTTAAGTCACATTGTTAAATCACGTTGTGGAGTCACGTTGTTAAGTCACGTTGTTAAATCACGTTGTGGAGTCACGTTGTGGAATCACGTTGTTGAGTCACGTTGTTGAGTCACGATAAGTCACGTTGTTAAGTCACGTTGTTGAGTCACGTTGTTGAGTCACGTTGTTGAGTCACGTTGTTGAGTCACGTTGTTGAGTCACGTTGTTGAGTCACGTTGTGAAGTCACGTTGTGAAGTCACGTTGTTGAGTCACGTTGTGGAGTCACGTTGTGGAGTCACGTTGTTGAGTCACGTTGTGAAGTCACGTTGTTAAGTCACGTTGTGGAGTCGTAGCTTGTGGCTCGTGGCTCATAGCTTGTGGCTCATAGCTCGTGGCTTGTGGCTCGTAGCTCATGACGGTTAGACAGAAATTTTAAAAAGCACAATTCACAAATCCAATTGGTGTGGATCGACTCAAAGATGGCGCACACCTTGAGGTACCCCGTCCTTTCTCCTATGAACACCCTTGTTGTGCAGAGGTCGATGTTTTCTATTCTTTCTCTTCTCGCTGCTTCTTTGGTGTTTATAGTCGGAGAAAAGAAGATAAAGTCGGACCGGTTGTCTCTTTAAATCAAGCTGCAGTGTTGATGTGCCCTCGAGCTGAAATGGTAACAACCATTTCCACCTCTGCGGCAGGGAGCCTGAACCGGCGCACCGGAGCCTCCAGCCGTGATTCTCATTCCCTTGGTCACTTGTGTCCTTTGCTCGCCTCCTAGAGAGTCGAAGCAATTGTCAGTCTTTTTGTTTTGTTTCTCTCTCTCTACGGGAGTTTGGTGTTTTTGAATTCTCTCTCTCTCTCTGCGCATCTCGGGAGACATTATTTAATTTGTATATCCCCCTCTCTCTCTCTTTTATTTTCTTTTTTTTGTGTTCCACCCGCAGAACTCGGTGCCAGTCGCCTCCATCCATTTACCGCTGGCTGCTACGCCTCTCTCCTCCTCCTCCTCCTCCTCCTCCTCCTCCTCCTCCTCCTCCTCCTCCTCCTCCTCCTCCGCCGCGTTACAATCTTTTGATAACTCCACTTGCCGGCTGCAGTTCATCGTGTTCCGCAATGGGAAACTCTTCCCCTGCACCGGGAATTCGTCAAATCTCGCCGACGATGGGAAGCGCAGGAGCGTCTCGACACCAGTTGCTTTCACCAAATTAGGTAAGAGAGGAAATCCGTTTTTACCGGCGCGCGTGGCGTCAACGCCGCACCATGTTGCCGACGCGTACACACACACACACACACACACACACACACACACACACACACACACACACACACACACACACGTACACGCACACGCACACACACACACCGGTGAGCTCTGCGCAACACGTTGACGTGTCGGAGCATCCAAACACACACCGATGACTTTCTGTTATTCCAGCGCTACGCGTCACACTCCACTTCACTCGAGTGGGGGGGGGGGGGGGGGGTATGACAAATGCATATGCTATTTATGTGATTTGAAGTCCACGCGCAACACTTAACAAAACAGTCCGTCTATACACGAGGCGCGCACGCGCGTGTGTTTTCTATGTCGGACGCGCGCGCGTCCCGCGTCTATATACGCGCTCTTCATTCTTTTGGCCACAAAGCACTTACTTTCCACTTGGGTTCCTTAATTGAATGTCTTGCCCCCCCCCACCACCACCACCACCACCTCCTCCTCCTCTCCCCTCTCCTCGGTGCAGATGGGTGCAGCCTCGGGAGCGCCGTGCACTCCGTTACCATCGCGCTCCGGCACTTCGCGCTGGGTGTAGACCCCACCGCCGCCTACTGGGACTTCGACCTGCTGGATGGACACGGCGGCTGGCGGGCGGAGGGCTGCCACATAACGGGCTCCGGGGGCAACACCACCACCATTCACTGCAGCCACCACAACAACTTTGCCGTGCTAATGGTGAGTAGTCAACCCCCCCCCCCCCCCTCCCCTCCGTGTGTGTGTGTGTGTGCGTGCGTGCGTGTGCGCGCGCTTTACAGTGTTGTCATTCATTCGCAGCACCGCCGTGCCTCCTCCCACCTCCCCCTTCACCCCCCGCCCCCACCCACCCACCCACCCACATAAAGTGTCTCCCACTGCTTAGGGCCTTTTTATGGATCAAATGAATCTTTTTTTCCCTTCTTCTTCTTCTTCTTCTTCTCGCCACCGCCACCGCCACGGAATAGATGGAGTCACGTGTTTTAAGAGGGGACCTTTAACGGCTTCCTTTATTGTTGCTCCTCAGCGGAGGGGAAGGATTTGTCAAATGCGCTCTGGGGATTTATTGGCTTTGGAGTAATGCGCTACGCTAAATTCTCCCACCTCCCACCCACCACCACCACCAGCAGCCCTCTCTATCCTGGAAATGAGAAGTTGCGTGTGTTGTAGAGTCTGCCACCTATTTTTTTTCTTCACAAAAAAGAAGAGAAGCGTCGCAGAGCAGCGAGGCGCGAGAGGAGGAGCGCCTCGCGGGGAGCCGCTCTACTCATTGGTTTCAACCGTCGCCGAAAAAAATATGAAATAGATCCAACATGTTGGACTGCAGAGGTTAGCGCGGCCGAGCCTCGAGCCGAGATGCCTCCTCCTCCTCCTCCTCCCGCCGCCGTCCCGCCGCTCTCGTTGATCCCATGAGGAGAACACACCGACGGCGCAATGGCACCGCACCGCGCAGTCGCTCCGTAGCGCCGCCGCGCCCGGTCCGCTGCGCTTGGGAGCAGAAGAAATCCTCCGGATGTTTACCGAAGAGTGGGATTCGTTAGACTGGGAGGTCAGTTCTCACTAGAGCATGAATATAAAGAAGAAGAAGAAGAAAAGAGAGAGAGAGAAAAGTGTCGCTGCTTTCCGAGTTGCCTTCTTTTTCTTCTTCTTTTCTTTTTTCCTCTACCTGCATATTTGATGAAGCCGCCGTTCAATTCCGCTGTTGTTCGTGTGTGGGAATAAGCCGGGATGCCGAGGAGAGGAGGGGTGGGGGGGGAAAGCCGCATAGGGATGAGAAAGAGTGGCACGGGGGTAAAGTGGCGTGGAGAAGCGGCACGGGGTGCTGTGTGTGTACGTGCAGCCGCAGCTCCGTGTGGCGACGCGTCGGAATGAACACAAAGATATATATTTTTTAATAATTTAATAAAATGTCATCATGTTTCTGTCAAATGAAGCTGACAGCGGGAGAATTTGGGAGGATTTGAAATCCGAGTCACCGGAGTAGCCGACCGTGGACGGCCGGTGTACCGGGGAGCGCGCGCGGTCTGCAGGCACCACACCCGCCTCACGGCTCTGCAGTGCCTGAGCAGAGGACCCTTATGTACGGACCGTGACATCATCTCACCCCCCCCCCCCCCCCCCACCCTTGTATCCGATGTGTGTGTGTGGGGGGGCGGGCTTCTGCAAGTTCTCGACCTGTTGCATAACCGTCCACACGGAGAGCGGCTGTACACAGGCAGAGGAGCTGTCACGTGTCATGAGTTACAGGAGGCGCTGACAGATGTGGTGACGGTGCCCCCCCCCCCCCCCCCCCCTGAGCAGTCACAATGGTTTTCCAGCATCCATTAGAGCCGCATCACCTTCCGTGAAAACGATACAGCGTGAGCGTCCGCCCCGAGGGGGGGGGGGGGGCTGGGATTCACAACAATGCCTTTCAATGACCATGTATCCACTTCCTGTTGGTCCAGACCACCGGTGTGTGTGTGTGTGTGTGTGTCCTCTGGGGACTGGGCTCCTGGCTCCTGGGATATGAAGGAATACTTTTCATGGGAGTCTTTGGTTCTGTCGGCTCCGGAGGCGTTGCATGTCGAGGCTCTGTTGGACCCGGAGGCGGCGCGTTGGTTCTCTAAAGCGGCCGCGTCCAACCGGGTCCACCGGAACCGGAGCTGGAGCAGATTGTTGTGAGATGTGGGTCAGGCTCTCTCTCTCTCTCTCTCTCTCTCTCTCTCTCTCTCTCTCTCTCTCTCTCTCTCTCTCTCTCTCTCTCTCCCTCCCTCCCTGTCACGCTCTCTCTCTCGCTCTCTCGCTCCTCTCTCTCTCTCTCTCTCTGAGCTGAACCTGAGCCTGTTAGAAAGCAGCCGTTCCAGGTTTCAGCACCATGGACAGTTCCCATGCATCTCCCCCCCCCCTCCCCCCTCCCCCCTCTGAAAGGACGGCTGAGTCACATGACACACAGCCTCATCATCTGTCTTCATCCCAGTGACAAGTGTCAACCCCCCGCCCCCCATAGACCCCCCCCCTCCCCCCCTCACCCCATGCGACCGCACCTTGCTCCGTCTTCCTCCTCTCCTCTTCATTCCCCTCTGAGCCCCCGGAGTGTCGAGGAAGGAGCTGCAGACTGTTTAATATGCAGCAGCAGACCTCCAGAGAGGGGGGGGGGGGGGGTCCAATCATTACAAAGGCTCCGAGGCCACGAGCCAATGGGAGAAGAGCTGCAGAAGCCAGATGCACACACAGCGGACCGGACTTCATGAATGTGTGAAGCGAAGGGGGGGGGGGGGGGGGCACTATAGGGGGAACACTGGTGGGAACACTAGTGGGAACACTAGTGGGAATACTGTAGTGGGAACAATGTAGTGGGAACACTGGTGGGAATACTAGTGGGAATACTAGTGGGAACACTGGTGGGAACACTAGTGGGAACACTAGTGGGAACACTGTAGTGGGAACACTAGTGGGAACACTGTAGTGGGAACACTGGTGGGAACACTAGTGGGAACACTAGTGGGAACACTGTAGTGGGAACACTAGTGGGAACACTGTAGTGGGAACACTAGTGGGAACACTGGTGGGAACACTAGTGGGAACACTGTAGTGGGAACACTAGTGGGAACACTGTAGTGGGAACACTGTAGTGGGAACACTGGTGGGAACACTAGTGGGAACACTGGTGGGAACACTAGTGGGAACACTAGTGGGAACACTGTAGTGGGAACACTGGTGGGAACACTAGTGGGAACACTGTAGTGGGAACACTAGTGGGAACACTGTAGTGGGAACACTAGTGGGAACACTGTAGTGGGAACACTGTAGTGGGAACACTGTAGTGGGAACACTAGTGGGAACACTGTAGTGGGAACACTGTAGTGGGAACACTGGTGGGAACACTAGTGGGAACACTGTAGTGGGAACACTGTAGTGGGAACACTAGTGGGAACACTGTAGTGGGAACAATGTAGTGGGAACACTGGTGGGAATACTAGTGGGAATACTAGTGGGAACACTGGTGGGAACACTAGTGGGAACACTAGTGGGAACACTGTAGTGGGAACACTGGTGCGAACACTAGTGGGAAAACTGTAGTGGGAACACTGTAGTGGGAACACTAGTGGGAACACTGTAGTGGGAACACTAGTGGGAACACTGGTGGGAACACTGTAGTGGGAACACTGGTGGGAACACTAGTGGGAACACTGTAGTGGGAACACTGGTGGGAACACTGTAGTGGGAACACTAGTGGGAACACTGTAGTGGGAACACTGGTGGGAACACTAGTGGGAACACTGTAGTGGGAACACTGTAGTGGGAACACTAGTGGGAACACTAGTGGGAACACTGTAGTGGGAACACTGGTGGGAACACTGTAGTGGGAACACTAGTGGGAACACTGTAGTGGGAACACTGGTGGGAACACTGTAGTGGGAACACTAGTGGGAACACTGGTGGGAACACTGTAGTGGGAACACTGGTGGGAACACTGGTGGGAACACTGTAGTGGGAACACTGTAGTGGGAACACTAGTGGGAACACTGTAGTGGGAACACTAGTGGGAACAATGTAGTGGGAACACTGGTGGGAACACTGTAGTGGGAACACTGGTGGGAACACTGTAGTGGGAACACTGTAGTGGGAACACTAGTGGGAACACTGTAGTGGGAACACTAGTGGGAACACTGTAGTGGGAACACTGGTGGGAACACTGTAGTGGGAACACTGTAGTGGGAACACTGGTGGGAACACTGTCATGGGAACACTAGTGGGAACACTGGTGGGAACACTGTAGTGGGAACACTGTAGGGGGAACACTGTAGTGGGAACACTGGTGGGAACACTAGTGGGAACACTGTAGTGGGAACACTGTAGTGGGAACACTAATGGGAACACTGTAGTGGGAACACTAGTGGGAACACTGGTGGGAACACTGTAGTGGGAACACTGTAGGGGGAACACTTTAGTGGGAACACTGGTGGGAACACTAGTGGGAACACTGTAGTGGGAACACTGTAGTGGGAACACTGTAGTGGGAACACTGGTGGGAACACTGTAGTGGGAACACTGGTGGGAACACTGTAGTGGGAACACTAGTGGGAACACTGTAGTGGGAACACTGGTGGGAACACTGGTGGGAACACTGGTGGGAACACTGTAGTGGGAACACTGGTGGGAACACTGGTGGGAACACTGGTGGGAACACTAGTGGGAACACTGTAGTGGGAACACTAGTGGGAACACTGTAGTGGGAACACTAGTGGGAACAATGTAGTGGGAACACTGGTGGGAACACTGTAGTGGGAACACTAGTGGGAACAATGTAGTGGGAACACTGGTGGGAACACTGGTGGGAACACTGGTGGGAACACTGTAGTGGGAACACTGTAGTGGGAACACTGGTGGGAACACTGTAGTGGGAACACTGTAGTGGGAACACTGTAGTGGGAACACTAGTGGGAAGACTGTAGTGGGAACACTGGTGGGAACACTGTAGTGGGAACACTGTAGGGGGAACACTGTAGTGGGAACACTGGTGGGAACACTAGTGGGAACACTGTAGTGGGAACACTGTAGTGGGAACACTGGTGGGAACACTAGTGGGAACACTGGTGGGAACACTAGTGGGAACACTGTAGTGGGAACACTGGTGGGAATACTAGTGGGAACACTGGTGGGAACACTAGTGGGAACACTGTAGTGGGAACACTGGTGGGAACACTAGTGGGAACACTGT
>NC_079404.1:2088833-2096333 GCF_029220125.1 Pseudoliparis swirei | reverse complement strand
ACATGGTGACATGATGACATGGTGACATGATGACATGGTGACATGGTGACATGATGACATGGTGACATGGTGACATGGTGACATGATGACATGATGACATGATGACATGGTGACATGGTGACATGATGACATGATGACATGGTGACATGATGACATGATGACATGGTGACATGGTGACATGATGACATGGTGACATGGTGACATGATGACATGATGACATGATGACATGATGACATGATGACATGGTGACATGGTGACATGATGACATGGTGACATGATGACATGATGACATGGTGACATGATGACATGGTGACATGATGACATGATGACATGATGACATGATGACATGGTGACATGGTGACATGATGACATGATGACATGTTGACATGACATGATGACATGATGACATGAGGACATGATGACATGATGACATGGTGACATGATGACATGATGACATGGTGACATGATGACATGATGACATGATGACATGGTGACATGATGACATGGTGACATGGTGACATGGTGACATGATGACATGACATGGTGACATGATGACATGATGACATGGTGACATGGTGACATGATGACATGGTGACATGGTGACATGATGACATGGTGACATGGTGACATGATGACATGATGACATGATGACATGATGACATGGTGACATGGTGACATGATGACATGGTGACATGGTGACATGATGACATGATGACATGGTGACATGACATGATGACATGGTGACATGATGACATGGTGACATGGTGACATGATGACATGATGACATGATGACATGATGACATGGTGACATGGTGACATGATGACATCAGAATCAGAATCAGAAACAGTTTTATTGCCAGGAATGTTTTCACAAACAAACGAGGAATTTTTTTTTGGTGGAAGGTGCAACATTTGGACATGACAAAACAAACAACAATCAACACGACAGAAAGACAACAAATAATGTGAAGTGTTTGGGTGTGTGCTTCAAGTGGTGTGTTTTAGTTAAAGTGCATGTTAAAGTGACGTGTGTGGAGGAGGGAAGAAGAAGGAGGAGGGAGGAGGAGTGAGGAGGAGGAAGAGGAAGGAGCGGGAAGAAGGAGGAAGAAGAGGTGGTAGTCCTGGGGGTGACAGTCAGTCAGTCCGGGTTCCATTGATGAGCCCGACTGCCGACGGGAAAAAACTTTGGTGTGGCGGGTGGTCTTTGTCCTGATGGACCGCAGCCTCCTCCCCGAGGGGAGGGACTCGAACAGGGAGTGTCCAGGGTGGGAGGGGTCAGCGACAATCTTTCTGGCCCGCTTCAGTGACCTGGAAGTGAACAGGACCTGGAGGGAAGGCAGATTGCAACCGATAACCCTCTCGGCCGAGCGGATGATGCTCTGCAGCCTGCGCTTGTCTTTGGCTGTGGCTGCAGGGTGCCAGACGGTGATGGAGGAGCAGATGATGGACTCAACGATGGCGTGTAGAATTGTACCATCATTCTCCTGGCAGGTTGAATTTCCTCAGCTGCCTCAGGAAGAACATCCTCTGCTGGGCCTTCTTGGTGATGGAGCGGATGTTCAGCTCCCACTTGAGGTCCTGGGAGATGATGGAGCCCAGGAAGCGGTAGGACTCCACAGCGTCGACGGGGGAGTCACACAGGATGAGAGGGGCGGGTGGGGCTGCATTCCTCCTGAAATCCACAACCATCTCCACTGTCTTTAGGCGTTGAGCTCCAGGTTGTTCTGGCTGCACCAGGTCACCAGGTGGTCAGTCTCCCACCTGTAGGCAGTCTCGTCCCCACCAGAGATGAGTCCAATGAGGTGGTGTCATCCGCGAACTTTAGGAGCTTGACGGACTGGTGACTGGAGGTGCACCAGCTGGTGTACAGGAAACACAGCAGAGGGAGAACACAGCCTTGGGGAACCCGTGCTGGTGGTCCGGGAGCCTGAGACGTGTTTCCCCAGCCTCACGTGCTGCTTCCTGTCGGTCAGGAAGTCTGTGATCCACCTGCAGGTGGAGTCGGGCACGTGCAGCTGGGAGAGCTTGTCCTGCAGCAGGGACGGGATGATTGTATTGAAAGCAGAGCTGAAGTCCACAAACAGGATCCTGGCGTAGGTTCCTCGGGAGTCCAGATGCTGGAGGATGTAGTGAAGGGCCATGTTGACTGCATCGTCTACAGACCTGTTGGCTCTGTAGGCGAACTGCAGGGGCTCCAGGAGTGGGTCGGTGATGGTCTTGAGGTGTGACAGGACCAAGCGTTTAAAGGACTTCATGACCACAGAGGTCAGGGCGACGGGCCTGTAGTCATTGAGTCCTGTGATCTTGGGTTTTTTGGGGACGGGGATGATGGTGGAGGCCTTGAAGCAGGCTGGAACGTGGCATGTCTCCAGGGAGGTGTTGAAGATGTCGGTGAACACCGGAGACAGCTGGTCAGCACAGTGCTTCAGGGTGGAGGAGGCGGAGTCCGGCCCGCTGCTGTTCTGCTTTTGAACAGCCTGTTGACGGATCTCCAGGATGACGAGGGGCGTCGCTGAGTTGATGGAGGTGCTCAGAGGTGTGAGCCCCTGATGGGAGGTGGGGAGGCTGATGGTCTGTGGCTTGTTGATGGGGCTGTGGGGGGTGGTCTCAGGACTGCTCCCTTGGCTTTCAAAGCGGCGGTAGAACTCATTTAGCTCGTCTGCCAGAAGCACATTGTTCATGGAGTGGGGTGATTTGGGCTTTAGTTGGTGATCTGCCTGAGCCCTCTCCAGACAGAAGCAGAGTCGTTTGCTGAGAGCTGCTGTTGCAGTTTCTCAGAGTACAGACGTTTAGCATCTCTCACCGCCTTGCTAAACCTGTATTTGGACTCTGTGTACAGGTCAGGTCCTTGTCCCCACTCCTGAATGCCTGGTCCTTCTGCAGTCTTAGCTTCCTGAGCTCCGCTGTGAACCAGGGTTTGTCGTTGTTATAACTCACCCTGGAGCTGGATGGAATACAGCTGTCCTCACAGAAGCTGATGTAGGAAGTTACAGCCTCTGTGTACTCATCCAGGCTGTTGGTAGCAGTCCGTAGATCCTCCAGGCCTCACTGGTCCACTTCTTGAACTTCCTCACCACAGGTTTGCAGAGCTTTAGTCTCTGCCTGTATGAGGAATCAGATGAACCATGGCGTGGTCAGAGTTTCCCAGTGCAGCTCGGGGACGTGATAGGCCCTGCTGATTGTTGTGTAGCAGTGGTCCAGAATGCTCTTCTCTCTAGTAGGGCATTTTATTAACTGTCTATATTTAGGGAGTTCGTGGCTGAGGTTTCCTTTGTTAAAATCCCAGTACAATAACTAAAGAGGGGAAGGTCCGCTCCACACACCGTATCTGTTCGAGGTCCGCTGTGCCTCGTGCACGTTCCCTCTGACATGTAAACTCCGGCCAGGATGAATGAAAGCGAACTCACGTGGGAGTAGAAGGGTTTGCAGTGAATGATAAAGATTCCAGGTCGTGAACAGTGCTGTAGGATCACCGTTACGTCGTTGCACCAGCCGTTGTTGAGGTAAGCAGATTCCTCCACCCTTTGCTTTTCCGGAGAGCTCCGTGTCGGTCCTTCGGGAACAGCTGGAAGCCAGCGAGCTGGAGCGCAGAATCTGGTATCGATCCACTAAGCCATGATTCCGTGAAACACAGGGCGGAGGATGAGGAGAAGTCTCTGTCTCTCCCACCAGCAGCTGGAGTTCGTCCAGTTTGTTGCACAGTGGCGGGACGTTGGAGAAATATGCCCGGCAGCTGTACGAGATCCCAGCGTTCCCTCTCCGCCCGGCGTTTCACAGCGTGGCGAAGGTGAGCACACTTTACAAAATGTCCAGTAACTCACAGAAGTTAAAACGTTGAAATAAATCCGTGGAGTTGTTCCCTGATGTTCATGAGCTCTTCTCTGGTGAAAGAGCTCTGGAATCACAACAGAAAACAGTATTTAAAACGAAACAACAAAAACATCGGCGCACCAACACACCGGCGGCGTCGCGGCGCCATCAGAAATGTGTCACATGCATGGTGACATTGACATGGTGACATGATGACATGGTGACATGGTGAACATGATGACATGATGACATGGTGACGCGGTGACATGATGACATGATGACATGATGACATGACATGGTGACATGGTGACATGATGACATGGTGACATGATGACATGATGACATGGTGACATGATGACATGATGACATGATGACATGATGACATGGTGACATGATGACATGATGACATGGTGACATGATGACATGGTGACATGATGACATGGTGACATGATGACATGATGACATGATGACATGGTGACATGGTGACATGGTGACATGATGACATGATGACATGATGACATGATGACATGATGACATGACACTGTGATGACATGGTGATGACACTGATGACATGATGACATGGTGACATGGTGACATGGTGACATGGTGACATGGTGACATGATGACATGATGACATGGTGACATGATGACATGGTGACATGATGACATGATGACATGATGACATGATGACATGGTGACATGGTGACATGATGACATGATGACATGATGACATGACATGACGACATGATGACATGTGGACATGATGACGATGACATGTTGACATGATGACATGGTGACATGATGACATGATGACTGACATGATGACATGATGACATGATGGTGACATGATGACATGATGACATGATGACATGATGACATGGTGACATGGTGACATGTGACATGATGACATGATGACATGTGACATGATGACATGGTGACATGGTGACATGATGACATGATGACATGGTGACATGATGACATGATGACATGATGACATGATGACATGGTGACATGGTGACATGATGACATGGTGACATGATGACATGACATGATGACATGGTGAGGTGACATGATGACATGGTGACATGATGACATGATGACATGTGATGACATGGTGACATGATGACATGGTGACATGATGACATCATGATGACATTGACATGATGACATGATGACATGATGACATGGTGACATGATGACATGACATGGTGACATGGTGACATGGATGACATGGTGACATGGTGACATGTGGTGACATGATGACATGACATGGTGACATGATGACATGGTGATGACATGGTGACATGGTGACATGGTGACATGGTGACATGATGACATGGTGACATGATGACATGATGACATGATGACATGATGACATGGTGACATGGTGACATGATGACATGGTGACATGGTGACATGATGACATGGTGACATGATGACATGGTGACATGGTGACATGGTGACATGATGACATGATGACATGATGACATGGTGACATGGTGACATGGTGACATGATGACATGATGACATGATGACATGATGACATGGTGACATGATGACATGGTGACATGGTGACATGATGACATGGTGACATGGTGACATGATGACATGATGACATGGTGACATGATGACATGATGACATGATGACATGGTGACATGATGACATGATGACATGTGGACATGGTGACATGGGTGACATGGGTGACATGGTGACATGATGACATGACATGGTGACATGGTGACATGTGATGACATGATGACTGACATGGTGACATGATGACATGGTGACATGATGACATGATGACATTGATGACATGATGACATGGTGACATGACATGATGACGGTGACATGTTGACATGGTGACATGATGACATGATGACATGATGACATGGTGACATGACATGATGACATGGTGACATGGTGACATGATGACATGATGACATGGTGACATGGTGACATGATGACATGGTGACATGATGACATGATGACATGGTGACATGATGACATGGTGACATGGTGACATGATGACATGGTGACATGATGACATGGTGACATGGTGACATGATGACATGGTGACATGGTGACATGGTGACATGATGACATGATGACATGGTGACATGGTGACATGATGACAGTGACATGTGACATCATGATGACATGGTGACATGGTGACATGGTGACATGATGACATGATGACATGATGACATGGTGACATGGTGACATGGTGACATGGTGACATGGTGACATGGTGACATGGTGACATGATGATGACATGAGTGACATGGTGACATGGTGACATGGTGACATGATGACATGACATGGTGACATGCATGATGACATGGTGACATGATGACATGGTGACATGGTGACATGGTGACATGATGACATGATGACATGGTGACATGGTGACATGATGACATGATGACATGGTGACATGGTGACATGGTGACATGGTGACATGATGACATGGTGACATGAATGGTGACATGGTGACATGATGACATGGTGACATGATGACATGGTGACATGTGACATGGGTGACATGGTGACATGGTGACATGGTGACATGATGAGTGACATGATGACATGGTGACATGGTGACATGATGACATGGTGACATGGTGACATGGACATGATGACATGATGACATGACATGGTGACATGGATGACAAGGTGACATGGTGACATGGTGACATGACATGATGACATGATGACATGGTGACATGGTGACATGATGACATGGTGACATGGTGACATGATGACATGATGACATGGTGACATGGTGACATGGTGACGTGACATGATGACATGGTGACATGGTGACATGATGACATGGTGACATGGTGACATGATGACATGACATGGTGACATGGTGACATGGTGACATGGTGACATGATGACATGGTGACATGATGACATGATGACATGGTGACATGATGACATGATGACATGGTGACATGGTGACATGGTGACATGATGACATGGTGACATGGTGACATGATGACATGGTGACATGGTGACATGGTGACATGGTGACATGATGACATGGTGACATGATGACATGGTGACATGGTGACATGGTGACATGATGACATGATGACATGGTGACATGGTGACATGATGACATGATGACATGATGACATGGTGACATGGTGACATGGTGACATGATGACATGATGACATGGTGACATGACATGGTGACATGGTGACATGATGACATGGTGACATGGTGACATGGTGACATGGTGACATGATGACATGATGACATGATGACATGGTGACATGGTGACATGGTGACATGATGACATGGTGACATGGTGACATGGTGACATGATGACATGGTGACATGGTGACATGGTGACATGATGACATGATGACATGATGACATGGTGACATGATGACATGATGACATGGTGACATGATGACATGATGACATGGTGACATGGTGACATGATGACATGATGACATGGTGACATGGTGACATGGTGACATGATGACATGGTGACATGATGACATGATGACATGGTGACATGGTGACATGGTGACATGGTGACATGATGACATGGTGACATGATGACATGATGACATGGTGACATGGTGACATGGTGACATGATGACATGGTGACATGGTGACATGATGACATGATGACATGGTGACATGGTGACATGGTGACATGATGACATGGTGA
>NC_079404.1:2080254-2085333 GCF_029220125.1 Pseudoliparis swirei | reverse complement strand
ATGAAAAGAGAGGTGTATGACACATGTAGAGAGGTGTATGACACATGCAGAGAGGTGTATGACACATGTAGAGAGGTGTATGACACATGCAGAGAGGTATATGACACATGTAGAGAGGTGTATGACACATGCAGAGAGGTGTATGACACATGTAGAGAGGTGTATGACACATGCAGAGATGTGTATGACACATGTAGAGAGGTATGACACATGCAGAGAGGTGTATGACACATGTAGAGAGGTGTATGACACATGCAGAGAGGTGTATGACACATGTAGAGAGGTATATGACACATGCAGAGAGGTGTATGACACATGTAGAGAGGTGTATGACACATGCAGAGAGGTATATGACACATGCAGAGAGGTGTATGACACATGCAGAGAGGTGTATGACACATGCAGAGAGGTGTATGACACATGCAGAGAGGTGTATGACACATGTAGAGAGGTGTATGACACATGCAGAGAGGTGTATGACACATGCAGAGAGGTGTATGACACATGTAGAGAGGTGTATGACACATGTAGAGAGGTGTATGACACATGCAGAGAGGTGTATGACACATGTAGAGAGGTGTATGACACATGCAGAGAGGTGTATGACGGCCTGTGATTGGTCCGACAGCAACACATTCACAGGAGTGGATGAACTCCTCGAATCGGCAAAGAGGGCGAACAAATGAAATGAAATGCCGAATGGTTTGAATCCGGTTTCTAAAAGCAGATTTTTGTTCCTGAAAGTCAATTTCAAACTTCCTCTCGGCCGTCGTCCGGTTCTCTGAGTCTCCGCCCCCTGAGCCTCGTGGCGCCCGACGGGTGCTGAGGAGAGCCGCTCAGCTGGAGGCTGATGAGCTCCGTCTGTCTGAGACGCGCCGTGAGCCCAGCGACGATGACGACGACGAAGATGACGACGATGCGTCCCCTGAGAACGTTTCACTTCCTCCCCTCACGCCGACAGCCAATCACCTGTCTGCCGTCACCGTGTGACCCTCCCCGCGTCGGAGCCGGGGGGGTTTACTCTTTAAGTTTAGAAATCAGCTTAATAGATTAATTCCTGCAGGATTTCTTGCCGACGCTTCGGGGCCGGATTCTTTTTCGACTTCATTTTGTTTTTCCGGGGGGAGGCGACATCGCTCCATTGAGCTGTAATTAACAGCCGCTCTCTTTGTCCCTCCGTGACATCATCGCTCCGGGGACAAACACAAACTTAATAATTCCCTGTCATTCCGGAGCTGCCAAATGACGAGCATCTGTTTCCATGTCGAGCTCCCGTTAACCCTCCGTGTGCCGCTGCGCTCCCCACGATGGAGCCGGCAACTGCTCCGCTTTAGTCAACGTCCTAAACCCTGCTTGGCGGTTTCTTTATTTTCATGACCGAGCTCCAAACTCTAGTCAGGATTTATGAAAGATCGATGATTTTTTCTGTCTCTTTTTCTTCAACCGCCGCTCAAAGTCGTCCTTCAGAGATATTATAGTTGCGATTAAAGCCGCTGCAGTCGACACGTTCTGCTGAGTTCAGTTTAGTTATACGGCCAGGTCCAACGGACCCTAAGAGGGGAGGAGTCACAAGGACTCAGGGGAGGAAGCAGAGGTCGTAATGTGTGATGGAGAGATGACAATTCATCCATAAGGAGAGAGAGAAGAGGGGATAGGTGCTCAGTGTATCCTAAAATGAGGAGATAGGAGCTCAGTGTATCCTAAAATGAGGAGATAGGAGCTCAGTGTCTCCTAAAATGAGGAGATAGGAGCTCAGTGTATCCTAAAATGAGGAGATAGGAGCTCAGGGTATCCTAAAATGAGGAGATAGCTCAGTGTATCCTAAAACGTCCTTATGACCCGATGAGACTGAAGTCACAAGGACTCCGGGGAGGAAGCACACTCAAAAAAATAATTATCCAAAAAACCTTGACTTTAAGTATTTCAATTACATGTAAATTTTCCATGTAATTTCATTACATAAGTTCAATGTAAAGCATATAATTAAACATTATGCTTTTCCATCCCATTGAGTCAGTCTGAATAAATTGAATAATCCTAATGAGATTTGATTAAATTAAATTGATGCAAATTCATACATAAACCTTATGTATTATTACATATAAAGTTAAGGGGACATTTTACATAAACCTAATTTGTTTAATCAAGTATTATATATTTGAAACAAATCACTAATGCATACAAGGACAATTCAGAAGGCTTTATTGACGAATACCAAAAAAGTGTTAAACAGGTATACAAACAGTCACAATATGACACCAACAACTTAAAAATTAGAGTTGTGATTATGATCATTATGATGAATAGTAATACAAAATGGATTAATTATTAATAAAACTGATACCAGTATTGGTAAACCTGGGTAATGGAACAATTAGAACACAACATTTTAGTCATGAAGTGTTAAACAGGTATACAATATATCCAGTCTAGCCATGCATTATGACATCAACAACTTAAAAATTAGAGTTGTGATTATGATGAATAATAAAATACAAAATGGATTAATCATTAATAAAATGGATACCAGTATTGATAAACCTGGGTAATACAACAATTAGAACACATAACAGCTTTTCCAGTGAACCTGACAACAGTACCACAAACTAGTAAGTCACTAGCTTCTGTACAGTCTTACCAGGTCAATATATCAATGTCCAACATGCCAACATGTGGCTAGCTCAACTCTCCAGTGCTGACCATGTGAGCTCATTGAAGCATCTTGATTTTAAGTGTTTGGACCTTTGGGGACAACTTCTTTCCATCCAAGTTCATCAACACTTTCTGGATGAACTCAAAAGTGAATTTGAGTTCTCGGGGATAGCTCAGGTTGAGAGTGTAAATTAGGCCAAAGAGCATGGCACATCCAAAGGCAACGCCTCTCAGATTGCATAGCAGCTCCACACCTTCGATCACCACTCCAACATCCTTTGGCTCGTCCTCTTTATCAGCACCTTCTTTGATCATCCTGTAAAGGCCCATGGTGGTCTGCGCGATCTCTCGCTCAGCTTCCTCACTGTTGACGTTCTGATGGTGAAAAACAAAGTGACCATTTTGAAAGAAAACATTGCAAGTTTAACACTGAAAGCTCACTGTAAAACTCACCAAGTACTCCTTGATGAGATTGTTGCTGTTCTCATTGAGGGAGACACACAGAGGACACACTCCCTCTTGAGGTCAATGTCCTCACTCTGCAAAAGAAGGCACAATACAATTTTGAGTATCCACTTTAAGATATTTTTCAGGACATTGCTCATAACCCTTTTATTCTCACCCAAGGGATTACTATGACACTTGAAAGAAGGCATTTGTCCTTATGACATGTTCTGGCAAGTTAAAAAGTATCCTACACTTGCCTTTGTCAGCGTCACAGCGCTAAATCCAACTTGTATTTCATTAGTAATAAGCTATGACAAAATAATTAAAATAATATTCTGTTTGTTTATAACCAGACTAACAAAGCCACTAGTGTCAGACTGGACTGTGCGCAACGTACTCCTGAGCCAAGGTCGATGTTGCTTCGAATACCGTTTTCCCGTCGATACGAGTGAAATGTGAGTTTTCCCCCTCGTAAGACTATTACAAAAAATGCAATTATGGATATCTAAAAATAAAAAGCCCATAACACATGAATGGCAAAAGCGAGGTAATTCTTCCTAGGAAGAATGTCAGTGGATATCTGAAATGTTCTTTTTGACCAGAAAATAATTAACTTACGGACATCTGCAATATATATCCAGTTTAGCTATTAAATGTTAAAACAGAGAGAAGTCAGCAGTAAAGTTATAGCAGTGAACATAACAGTGTAGTGTGTAGTTTATTTGCCAGTAAATAAATGCTACTACTCCTCAAGACCCAAGCCTTGAGAAAGAGAAGACATATTGCCCACTTGTCTGATGTGTATGACCTATTAGAAGTCAAAAGTCCTTGAGACTTTACACTTATCCCGGGGTTCCAACTAGGAACTTACAATCTAGAATATTTCCACTCTTAGGTCAAGGTTTCTTAAACCCCACTCCAGAGCAATTGTACAGACTGCATAAATACAATTCTAGGTTTTCAAGGATGCGGGAACTCTGTTAAAACCAGTGTTCAAATGGATTTTATCACAAAATTTGACTTTGCTTAACAACGTAACCAGTCAATGCACTTGCCTTAGCTGTTGGAGCCATGAGGAGTCGGATCTTCCTTCCAGCAGCTCCTCCTCTGCTGCTGACGACCTTAGTTATGTTGGCTGTGTATTTGACATCCTCCACCTAAAAGAGCAAAAAAAGAAAACAGTCAAGATAAAGCCAACATTTATGCAGAAAACTATGGCTTATTAAGATGTAACTTATCAATATCATCATATGTTACATTACTCACCTAAAATGAGAGGTTGCCACAGGATGAAAGATGCTTTGTGGATTTGGCTTGAATGGTGTACCTGAAAGTAATGGAAAATATTCCAAGGTAAATTTTCAACCAGGATGAGAATAAGCCAACTGCAGAGGTGTGTGTGTGTGTGTGTGTGTGAGAGAGAGTGAGAGAGCTCTCAACTGCATTGTTCTTCCTTTTTTTATATCGTATTGCATATTATTCTATATATGTATTTGTCTTTTGTTATAAAATCATATTCCTTGCATGTGAACACCCTAACATTAATTGTCAATGAACAGGATTCTGATCTTAAGTGAACATTGTATTTATATATTTAAGCCACCGCAGTTTGAACGTAGTTCAGCTTGTTGCCCGCAGTGTAAAGAGGAAGCGAGTGACGCATTGTAGCGCGAGCAGCCGGTGCCAGCAGTTTAGACATAGCTTTCGGTCGCCTGTTAGCAAATGACGCAGCCTAGCCGGCTGTAGCCTGACCATGAGCAGCACGGCGCTCTGCCTCTGGGCTTCAGGAAGACGAGGCCGATACGGACGCGGGTCTCGACGTGTCCTACAACCAGTGTTGTTACCTTTCACGCGGTCAAGCGCGTCAGCATGTAAAACTGCGTTGCTAGCTAGCGCTAAGCCAGATAGCAAGTGCTAGTGAACACGTGGGACTAGCCAGAGAGTGGAAGTTAAGCTAACTGTCGACACACGCAGCCCGAG
>NC_079404.1:2022754-2075254 GCF_029220125.1 Pseudoliparis swirei | reverse complement strand
AGTAAGTCGCGTCGGGCCGACTCAACGAGGCCCAACGACCCGGGCTTTACCCATCATGCACTCTGTCTCTATTGTCTGCCGCCGTTCTCGTCGCCCGGGGTCACGGACCACATGTTGGGTCACTTTGACGGACATTTTGGAAAGTGGCAGTTGCTTGAAACACAGGAATATACACAGTATATACAGGACTGTCTCAGAAAATTAGAATATTGTGATAAAGTTCTTTATTTTCTGTAATGCAATTAAAAAAACAAAAATGTCATGCATTCTGGATTCATTACAAATCAACTGAAATATTGCAAGCCTTTTATTCTTTTAATATTGCTGATTATGGCTTACAGCTTAAGAAAACTCTAAAATCCTATCTCATAAAATTTGAATATTTCCTCAGACCAAGTAAAAAAAAAGATTTATAACAGCAAAACAAAATCAAACATTTGAAAATGTCCATTAATGCACTCAGTACTTGGTTGGGAATCCTTTTGCACGGATTACTGCATCAATGCGGCGTGGCATGGAGGCAATCAGCCTGTGGCATTGCTGAGGGTTTATGGATGCCCAGGATGCTTCAATAGCGGCCTTTAGCTCATTTGCATTGTTGGGTCTGGTGTCTTTCAGCTTCTTCTTCATAATACCCCACAAATTCTCTATGGGGTTCAGGTCAGGGGAATTGGCAGGCCAATCGAGGACTGTAATGCCATGGTCAGTACACCAGTTACTGGTGGTTTTGGCACTGTGGGCAGGTGCCAGATCATGCTGGAAAATGAAATCCTCATCTCCATAGAGCTTTTCAGCAGACGGAAGCATGTAGTGCTCTAAAATCTCTTGGTACACAGCTGCATTTACTCTGGACTTGATGAAACACAGTGGACCAACACCAGCAGCTGACATGGCTCCCCAAACCATCACTGACTGTGGGAACTTCACACTGGATTTCAAGCAACTTGGATTTTGCGCCTCTCCAGCCTTTCTCCAGACTCTGGCGCCTTGACTTCCAAATGAAATACAACACTTGCTTTCGTCTGAAAAGAGGACTTTGGACCACTCTGCAACTGTCCAGTGCTTCTTTTCCATAGCCCAAGTCAGACGCTTCTTCCGTTGTCTTGAGTTCAGAAGTGGCTTGACCATGGGAATACGGCTATTGTAGCCCATTTGCGGACACGTCTGTGAACAGTGGCTTTTGATACCTGGACTCCAGCTTCAGTCCACTGTCTTTGAAGCGTCCTCAAATTCTGGAACCGACTCTTCTTCACAATGCTGTTAAGGCTGCGGTCATCTCTCTTGGTTGTGCAGCGTTTCCTGCCACATTTCCCTTCTAACAGACTTTTGTGGATGTGCTTTGAAACTGCACTCTGTGAACAGCTTGCTCTTTGAGAAACTTCTTTTTGTGTCTTACCCTCCTGATGGAGGGTGTCAATGATGGTCCTCTGGACAGCAGTCAGATCAGCAGTCTTCCCATACTTGTGATTTAGTTTACTGAACCAAGCTGAGTGTTTTTCAAGGCTCAGGAAACCCTTGCAGGTGTTTCGAGTTAATTAGACGATTCAAGTGATTTGTTTAATACCCTACTAGTATACTTTTTCATGATATTCTAATATTTAGAGATAGGATATTTGAGTTTTCTTAAGCTGTAAGCCATAATCAGCAATATTAAAAGAATAAAAGGCTTGCAATATTTCAGTTGATTTGTAATGAATCCAGAATGCATGACATTTTTGTTTTTTAAATTGCATTACAGAAAATAAAGAACTTTATCACAATATTCTAATTTTCTGAGACAGTCCTGTATATGATGTGGGGGTCACATGGGTGATGCCTCCATCTCTGCAGCCCTGCAGTTCTGAATGAGTGTGTGTGTGTTGTGTGTTGTGTGTGTGTGTGTGTGTGTCTTGCTGGCCTCTCACTATTTTTAGGATGCTGTAAATCAAGGAGAATGCAGGTGGGACAAAGGTTGAACCCTTTATAGAAAATACAGAATGTGTATAGCATTGTAAAGGAACTGAGGGGGCGGGGGGGGGGGGGGTATGTACCAGGGGGTTAATTGTATTGTTGATGGAAGTGTTTCCGTGGTGACGGATGAGAGGTCACTCGTATGTCTGAAGGTCGTTGAGATGAGAGTCAGAAGGGGAACCTGAGAGCTTTCAAACCTTTTGTTACCTTCGCATTGAAAATGCCGGAAGGTTATGTTTTGATCGCCGTGTATTTATTTATTTATTTATTTGTATGCGTGTTATTCGCAAAACTCAAAAAGTATTGAACCGAATCGCATGCAATTTGGTGGGATGATTGTTTATTATCCGGGGACCAGTTGATTAGATTTTGGGATCGATCGGGTCAAAGGTCAAGGTCAAAGGTCATGAACAGGTCAAAATCTTTCGCAGAACTCAAAAAGTATTGAACCGAATCGCATGAAATTTGGTGGGCTGATTGTTTATTATCCGGGGACCAGTTGATTAGATTTTGGGATCGATCGGGTCAAAGGTCAAGGTCAAAGGTCATGAACAGGTCAAATCTTCTTGAATCACATGGAATTTGGTGGGATGATTGGTTATTATTCAGGGACCATTTGATTAGATTTTGGGATCAATCGGGTCAAAGGTCAAGGTCAAGGTCATGGAAAGGTCAAAATCTTTTTTTTACCATAGCACGATACATTTTTGTCCAATTGGCATGCAACTAATGCCAACATGTTCATAATTCAATGCCCAATCTTGTGATATGCGAAGGTATGCGCTCTACCGAGTGCCCGTTCTAGTTTATCACTGTTTCCTGATGGTCTCAGTGGCTTCTGATGATCGACTGAAGACGTGTTCTCACATCTATCTCTCTCTCTCCCTCTCTCCCTCTCCATCTCCCTCTCCTCCTCTCCCTCTCTCCCTCCCTCTCTCCTTCTCTCCTTCTCTCCTTCTCTCCATCTCCCTCTCCCCCTCTCTCTCTCTACTCTGCTGACCGTCACATTGAGGATGTTCACACTCGACCTTATAGTAACAAAATAAATGAGGGAGCGGGGGAAGGGGGGAGGGGGAGAAGGAGGGGGGAGAAAGATAAGCGGGGCTGTAAATACGTGTTATGTAACTGTCGCTGGAATGACCAAAATAAATATTCCTCTTCCCCTCCTCACCGTCAGCTGCTGGATGAATTCAGATTTAATGCAGTCAGAGAGCCACATCACTTCATATATTCACATATATTATATATATAAATATAGATTTATATATTCATAAATATATATATTCGTAAATATATATATATATTCATATATATATATATATATTCATATATATATTATAATAATACATTTATTTTATAAGGCGCCTTTCAAGGCATTTATATAAATATATATATTTATATTTATATCTACATGAAAATCAGACCCGTGTGGTGTCCCCACCTCGGTGACTTCAGCTCCTATAATGTGATTTATATATTATTTATTCCAGACGTGAAGATATTCTCTTTATTATTTTATAAGTTGTTATTTTAATTTCTAACTAATTCTGTGAATAAACATGAATAAATGATAACTATAAAACCGTCCGCTCCGCCGTGGTGCGGCGTGGCCCCTGCGGTGCGAGAGCTGTTGACAGTCTGCTGCTCTTTAACTTATTGAAGCGTTTCAGTCGTTTATCTCAGTCTTTGAACGCCCCTCACTTTAACCAATCACTGCTGACAGGACGACTCACACGATGCCGGGCAGGAGCCAGACCGCCCGCTGCAGCCGCCGGGAGGGGGCGGAGCCTACCAGGCACGCTTTGGGCATAATTACAGCATGTGGAGCTAGGAGGGACACACACATACACACCTATACACACACACACATACACACCTACACACACATACACATCTACACACACACACACACACCTACACACACACACACACATACACACCTACACACACATCTACACACACACACACACACATACACACCTACACACACATACACATCTAAACACACACACACACACCTACACACACACACACATTTAGATGCTCTTTTACGCCTGGTGCAGTTCAATTCCCGCCTCCCACACACACACCCTCACTCACACACAGACACACACACCCTCACTCACAGACACACACAAACACACACACACACACACACACACACCCTCACTAACACACACACACACACACATTGCACCCCCTAAGACCCATAAGCTCACACCCTCCCTCCGACTGAGGGAACTTCAAGGAGCTCTGAAACTAGCGTTGGCAGCTCTCGCCTCACTTCAAGCATCCACTCCCCCACCCGCCCTCCTCCTCCTCCCCCTCCTCCCCCTCTTCCTCCTCCTCCTCTTCCACCCCCCCCCCCCCCCCCCCACCCCCACTCCGAGCCGCTGCCGCTCTGCAGTAGCAGATGTCTTTTCACGGCCTCAAAGTCAAAGTCGTCCGTTCTTCCGACTCGTTTTGTCGTTGATTTTGAGCGACTTCACAAACCTCCGTTAGCTTGCGGAAACGACGCGCGCAGTACATCCTTGTTTCCCCCTCACCTTACCTCACCTTACCTCACCGTACCTCACCTTACCTCACCAGACCTCACCGTACCTCACCTTACCTCACCTTACCTCACCTTACCTCACCTCACCTCACCGTACCTCACCTCACCTCACCGTACCTCACCTTACCTCACCTCACCTCACCCCACCTCACCTTACCTCACCTTACCTCACCGTACCTCACCTCACCTCACCGTACCTCACCTTACCTCACCTCACCTCACCGTACCTCACCGTACCTCACCTTACCTCACCTTACCTCACCTTACCTCACCATACCTCACCTTACCTCACCTTACCTCACCGTACCTCACCGTACCTCACCGTACCTCACCGTACCTCACCTTACCTCACCGTACCTCACCCACCTCACCTTACCTCACCTCACCTCACCTCACCCCTCACCTTACCTCACCCACCTCACCTTACCTCACCTCACCTACCTCACCTACTCACCTCACCTCACCGTACCTCACCTTACCTCACCGTACCTCACCGTACCTCACCTTACCTCACCTTACCTCACCAGACCTCACCGTACCTCACCTTACCTCACCGTACCTCACCTTACCTCACCTTACCTCACCAGACCTCACCTTACCTCACCTTACCTCACCTTACCTCACCAGACCTCACCGTACCTCACCTTACCTCACCGTACCTCACCTTACCTCACCTTACCTCACCGTACCTCACCTTACCTCACCTCACCTTACCTCACCTTAGCTCACCGTACCTCACCTTACCTCACCTTACCTCACCAGACCTCACCGTACCTCACCTTACCTCACCTTACCTCACCGTACCTCGCCGTACCTCACCTTACCTCGCCGTACCTCGCCGTACCTCACCTTACCTCACCTTACCTCACCGTACCTCACCTTACCTCACCTTACCTCACCAGACCTCACCTTACCTCACCTTACCTCACCTTACCTCACCGTACCTCACCTTACCTCACCTTACCTCACCGTACCTCACCTTACCTCACCTTACCTCACCTTACCTCACCCACCTCACCACCTTACCTCACCTTACCTCACCTTACCTCACCTCCTCACCTTACCTCACCTACCTCACCTTACCTCACCAGACCTCACCGTACCTCACCTTACCTCACCTTACCTCACCGTACCTCGCCGTACCTCACCTTACCTCGCCGTACCTCGCCGTACCTCACCTTACCTCACCTTACCTCACCTTACCTCACCTTACCTCACCTTACCTCACCGTACCTCACCTTACCTCACCGTACCTCGTCTTACCTCACCTTACCTCGTCTTACCTCACCTTACCTCACCTTACCTCACCTTACCTCACCTTACCTCACCTTACCTCACCTTACCTCACCTTACCTCACCTTACCTCACCTTACCTCACCTTACCTCACCTTACCTCGTCTTACCTCACCTTACCTCACCTTACCTCACCTTACCTCACCTTACCTCGTCTTACCTCACCTTACCTCACCTTACCTCACCTTACCTCACCTTACCTCACCGTACCTCACCTTACCTCACCTTACCTCACCTTACCTCACCTTACCTCACCGTACCTCACCGTACCTCACCTTACCTCACCGTACCTCGTCTTACCTCACCTTACCTCACCTTACCTCACCTTACCTCACCTTACCTCACCTTACCTCACCTTACCTCACCTTACCTCCTCTTACCTCACCTTACCTCACCTTACCTCACCTTACCTCACCTTACCTCACCTTACCTCACCTTACCTCGTCTTACCTCACCTTACCTCACCGTACCTCGTCTTACCAGGAACTTAATCAGCCAGCTATGATCAATGTGCCTCCTCTCTCTCCTTCTCTCCTCTATCTCGCTTCATCTCTCTCTCCCCCTCTCTCCATCTCCTTCTCTCTCTTTCTCTCTCTCCCTCTCTCCATCTTCTCTCTCTCTCAACCCCCTCTCACCATCTCCTCTCTCTCTTCTCTCTCTCCCTCTCTCTCCCCCTCTCTCCATCTCCTTCTCTCTCTTTCTCTCTCTCCCTCTCCCTCTCTCCATCTCCTTCTCACTCTCTCCCCCTCTCTCCATCTCCTTCTCTCTCCCCCTCTCTCCATCTCCTTCTCTCTTTCTCTCTCTCCCTCTCTCCATCTCCTTCGCTCTCTCTCTCTCCATCTCCTCTCTCTCTTTCTCTCTCTCTCTCTCTGCAAAGCCTTTAAACAAAGTTTGATCAGTTCATCCAAACATAATTCATGAATATTAAGAGGAGGATGAGCGGAGGTGCGTTTGGGATCACGATCACGGCAGCCCCCCCCCCCCGTCCTCTAACTCACCGATAAGCCGCTCGCTCTCTCACCGTGACGACCTTCAGGATTCAGAAACACTTTTTGAGCATTTTCTCGTTTCATTGTCTTTTTTTTTTTAGCGAAGGATAAGACAAAGCAGGCAGGTCTCCATGGCGACGCCCTTGGAGTGACATTGAGAGGAGTGGCAGCTCCCTCTGCACGTCACAGTGATGTCATCAAGTGAATAACCCCTCCCTCCTCCGTCAGGTGGGGGTGGTGCTGCACTACTCCTCCCTGTCCACCGTGCTGTGGCTCGGCGTGACGGCCAGGAACATCTACACACAGGTGACCAGGAGGCCGCCGCAGAGCCAAGATGGCGCCGCGCCGCCGGCCGCCAAGCAGGCCCTGCTGAGGTAAGAACACACAACCCTCCGAACGCCGCTGTGTGTGTGTGTGTGAGGGTGTAAATGAGTGAGTGTGTGTGTGTGTAAATCAGTGAGTGTGTGTGATGTGTGAGAATGTGACTGTGTGAGAGTGTGACTGTGTGAGAGTGTGTGGGTGTGTGTGAATGAGTGAGTGAGTGTGTGTGAGTGAATAAGAGTGTGTGTGTGTGTGTTGAACGAGTTTGTGTGTGCGATTGAGTGAGTGAGTGTGTGTGTGTGAGTAAGAGTGTGTGAGAGTGTGTGTGTGAGTAAGAGTGTGTGTGTGTGAATGAGTGTGTGAGTGTGTAAATCAGTGAGTGTGTGTGATGTGTGAGAGTGTGACTGTGTGAGAGTGTGTGGGTGTGTGTGTGAATGAGTGAGTGAGTGTGTGAGTGAATAACAGTGTGTGTGTGAGTGTGCGATTGAACGAGTTTCGTGTGCGATTGAGTGAGTGAGTGTGTGTGTATGAGTAAGAGTGTGTGAGAGTGTGTGTGTGTGTGTGAGTAAGAGTGTGTGTGTGTGAGTAAGTGTGTGTGTGTGTGTGAATGAGTGAGTGTGTGAGTGAATAACAGTTTGTGTGTGAGTGTGCGATTGAATGAGTTTGTGTGTGTGAGTAAGTGTGTGTGTGTGTGTGAATGAGTAAGAGTGTGTGAGAGTGTGTGTGTGTGTGAGTAAGAGTGTGTGTGTGTGTGAGTAAGTGTGTGTGTGTGTGTGAATGAGTGAGTGTGTGAGTGAATAACAGTTTGTGTGTGAGTGTGCGATTGAATGAGTTTGTGTGTGTAAGTGTGTGTGTGTGTGTGAATGAGTAAGAGTGTGTGAGAGTGTGTGTGTGTGTGTGTGTGAGTAAGAGTGTGTGTGTGTGAGTAAGTGTGTGTGTGTGTGTGAATGAGTGAGTGTGTGAGTGAATAACAGTTTGTGTGTGAGTGTGCGATTGAATGAGTTTGTGTGTGTGAGTAAGAGTGTGTGTGTGCCTGTGTGATTGTGTGAGTGTCCTGGACACCCATTGGTCAACAGGTGTGTGCACCCTGCTATAAGCTCAGGTATCTTTAGATCTGGAGAGAGAACCTCCTGAGCTCTGTTCCTCAGATCCGTGATGAAGAGGAGGCCGACGGCCCAGAGCTCCTTTGTCTGAGTGGTATTCTCATGATTCATCTAGCGGAGGACGGGCCGGACCGCGAAATATATATATATATATATAAATATATATAAGTAGAACATCGACAAATCCCATCACGTCTCCCCGATTTAAGATGTGTGTTTGTCCTTCTCTCAGTGTGTGTGTGTGTGTGTGTGTGTGTGTGTGTGTTGAGTATTTGTGCGTATTGATTGATGCACATGTTTGTATTCCAGGTGTCTGCCGGCTCGTGTTTCCTTTAGACGCAACAAGAGCTTCACATGATGACTTACTGCATGTTTATGTGCGACCGCGTGAGCCTTCCTTCAGGCCGCTGGCCTCCTCCTGTGTTTATACCGCAATAATAAGTTATTTAACTATTAACAATTATAACTAATTTATTTTTAATTTTTATAATAACACATTCCATTCATTGATTTTTAGGAATTATTCTTATTAGTAGAATAAGAATTGTCAGACCTTCAAAAGCAATAGCTTTTCCCCCCCAATGTCCAATCGACTTGGAGCTGCTCTACAGCCTCTTTGTCCCCGAAGCTCCGCCTACTTAGATTTTCCACCATTTAGAATGTTATTTAAATACTCCTCCTGAAGACTGGGTCCGATTCATGCAGAACTTTCTGTGGTTCATTATCATCATTATTATTATTTCCACTCATCCTCCACTTCATTGCTTTTCTGCTGACCCCAGCGACATCGTGTTTCAGAGGATCCGCTCCGCGTTGAGAAGATGCTGCGTCGGCTCTTCTGCAGCTCGAGGAGAGAAATCCTGTTCAGCTTCCAGAGGAGAAACGGAGGCGAGGGCGAGGGCCCGGCTCCCATCTCAGCCTCTCAGGGGCGTCGCAAAGAAATGTGACGTGTGTGTGACGTGTGAGAGTGTGTGTGTGTGTGGGTGTGTGTGTGTGTGGGTCGCTTGAATTTCATTTGAACTTCGCAAAAATATCTCACAGACGAGACAGAGAACGACCCAACGGAGGGAAATGATGGAACATGTGGAGCTGACTGCACTGTAAGAAAAGATCCTAATTTTACGGTAAATAACTCTAAATATTTACAGTAGTTTTACCTTTTTTTTAAATTACATACAAAACTCTGTGAAATTACAGACATTATCCGTAAATTAACAACCCAACTGTTAATTTAAGTATTATGCTAATAATTCAAAATAACATTTTTTTCCCATTTTTTAAAAGAAAAATGACTGTATTATTAATACAGTCTTTTTACCGTTTTCTTAAATGACATACAAATTCATGTAAAATAACAATTATTACCTGTAATTAAATGTGTAGCTCCTTATATGAAGGTTTATTTCCATACTAACAATTTAACGATTTTCTTTGTAATTTTAAGGTAGATCATATTATATTTATATTAACATGTACTTTTACATTCAAACTCTGTAATTCTAAATCTAAATTTAGCTAACTTCTTTCATTTCATTAAACATCTACATATTGCAGTTTTTTCAAGAGTACAAAGTAGAAGAAATAATGATAAGTTTTGATACTTGTTCTTTAGAGGAGC
Organism: Pseudoliparis swirei; assembly: GCF_029220125.1. Taxonomy (NCBI): domain Eukaryota; kingdom Metazoa; phylum Chordata; class Actinopteri; order Perciformes; family Liparidae; genus Pseudoliparis; species Pseudoliparis swirei. The sequence goes on along the minus strand of NC_079404.1, from coordinate 2,065,426 downwards.
ATAGGGCGACCATGAGTATTTGCTGTTATTTGTCCAGAGTCCAATATTTGTAATCAGAACTGATAATAAATAAATTAAAAGAAATTCTGACACACTAACATCTTTTTAAACACACACATGCATACACACACACACACACACACATACACACACACACACACACAAACACACTACTCTGCCAACTGACCCTTAACCTCCTAATTGTCTTTTAAAATTAATCTTACATATTATATTTACCTAAATATAATACATTGACATCATGGGGTGAAATCGCCTCTAGAATCTTTACAAGAGGAAAATCCTTAAAACCAAACTTTTAGTTAATTTGTCCTACTTTCAACCAACTTAGATATGTGGATCCTCTTCAGATTCAAAGAGGAACATCTTAATATGAATACCCTAGAGTTTTGGACCGATAGCTCTGAGTTAAGGGCCTCAAAAAAAGGTCCAACGGGTCAAATTGGGCCGAATTCTCTTATATTCGCATATTTTTTGACAAGTGCAAAAATGGTCATAATCTCCTAAATATTAGTCCTGGATATCCAAGATTGAACACAGACACTCAGGACAGGGCCTACAATGAGGTGATGGGGTGACATTTCCCCCAAAACACCCACAAGAGTTAATTGTCTGTCTGAAATCCAGGACTTGAAGAGGGTGTGTGGCTTTGCAAATCTGAGATCCTGTTAAGAGTTTGGGCTGATTTTAGCTTCTTTTTGAAACATGTCATAGCTTAGCTTTCTTTACCAGGTTGTAGCCACTCCCAAATGGGACCCAACCATGTAGGCTGGCAATATCTAGCACTTAGCATCCCTGCTTGGCAGCGGTTTAAAAACCGAGAAGAAAAAAAATGCACTCCTTCAAAGGTTCACAAGTCCTCAAATGTTTGTAATATGACAAATCTCAATTATGATGTTCTACCAGTCTGTTGGACCAGTGCTCTGAGATGTTGGAAATGTCCTTCCAGTCTGTTGGACCAGTGCTCTGAGATGTTGGTGATGTTCTACCAGTCTGTTGGACCAGTGCTCTGAACTTCTCCGTAGTCTGCTGGGGGAGCAGCATTGTAACTGGAGAAAACCAACCGACTCACTAAACTGGTGTGGAAGGCCAGCTCCATCATTGGCTGCAAAGATTGACTGTCCGGAACAGGTGGAGAGGAGGACATGAAGAAATGTTTGTCCATATTGGAGAACCGGACCACCCTCTCCACCACCTACTGCAGGGACAGCGGAGCACGTTCTCCAACAGACTGCTTTAGCTCTGCTTCACAAGGACAGACCGGAGAACATTCCTGATAGAGGAGAACATTCATGATACAGGAGAACCTTCCTAATACAGGAGGACATTCCTGAGACATGAGAACATTCCTGATACAGGAGAACTTTCCAGTTACAGGAGAACATTCCAGATTCAGGAGAACCTTCTAGAAACAGGAGAACCTTCCAGATACAGGAGAACCTTCCAGTTACAGGAGAACATTCCTGGCAACTATTAGACTTTACAATGAATCACCTCTGGCCAGATCCTCCTCAAATTGAACAACATCAATGAACATTGCACCGCTTTCACTTTATATACACTTAGATACACTGTATTTACTTTCATTTTTATTACTTTTTAAATTTCCTTTATTATTTAACTTCTTAAATGTAATATGTCCTGTCCTGCTATTTTATTGTATTGTATTGTATTCTTCTAAGAATCTAGTTACTAGAGAAGAAAATAGCACAGACAGAGACAGACAGACAGCCCGTCCAACAGAGAGAGAGAGAGAGAGAGAGTTCAAAGGAGAGGCCAGGTGGCAGTGATCAGGCTGATCACAGCAATCAACACAAAAAGCAGATTGAACTGTTGAACCCGGTTTCGCGCCACTTCTCCGCAGTTTGAGCGGCGCGCTGCTCTCCTGCTTCAGTGACTCACGAAACGCCACAGAGGGAACGACAGCCTCCTGACATGACAGCTCTTCTTGAGGTAAGAATGCCAACTTAATTTAATTTCAGAGAGTAACGTTGTATTGAACGGGCAACGTTAGTGACACTTTGAGGTTTCTACTCGGCTCTCCCATGAGGGGTTGAGCTAGCCTCATGTGAGCTAGCGGGTAGCTACTTTTGAATTCGAGGCATAGTTTTCTTCAGTTCTGTGTCGCCTTGGACATCAAGAGTAAGTTAACTTGGCTATCTGTTAAGTGTGAAGTGTGTTCACGTTTCTTTAACATCGTCGATGTAACGTAGGTTGTCGGTTTCTGTGTTGAAAGAGCCAACATTAGCTTACTTTACACATGTTAGCCCAGGTAATGTTTAGCTAACGCTCGTGTTATAGGTTCATTAGTGGCAGGTGGGTTAAGACACCTGAGGGGTCACGTGTTACACACTTCATCTAATAACCACGATTTTATTGAAGTGCTTTGAAACTGGTTCCAAGCAGACGTGTAGACAAGCTCACAAATACCGGAGCGGTCAGTCCGGATAGTCACGTGACCAGACACGTTATTGTACGTGTCTGTTCACGTGACGTCGGGACTCTGTTCACGTGACCGCTTTAAACTGCGCTGTAGCATATGCTGTCGGGACTGCTGTTCACGTGACGCTCTTAACTTGATGCTGTTGACGTGGTCGGGACTCTGTTCACGTGACTGTTGTTAACATGACGCTTTAAACTGCGCTGTGTCATATGCTGTCGGGACTCTGTTCACGTGACGCTCTTTACGTGATGCTGTTGACGTGGTCGGGACTCTGTTCACGTGACGCTCTTTACTTGATGCTGTTGACGTGGTCGGGACTCTGTTCACGTGGTCGGGACTCTGTTCACGTGACGCTCTTTACGTGATGCTGTTGACGTGGTCGGGACTCTGTTCACGTGGTCGGGACTCTGTTCACGTGACGCTCTTTACGTGATGCTGTTGACGTGGTCGGGACTCTGTTCACGTGACGCTCTTTACTTGATGCTGTTGACGTGGTCGGGACTCTGTTCACGTGACTGTTGTTAACATGACGCTTATAACTGCGCTGTGGCGGACATGACAGCTCACAGCTCCTCAGAAGCTCCATGAGATGTCCAGTGAGGGGATGGTTTCATGATCAAATCTTCATTTACTGTCCACATTATCAGATGAGGACGTCACCAAAGAGTGTCCTTTGAGTCAATGTTTACATTTATGTAATTAAGAAGTAGAACATTTAGTTACCCATGATCGGATACAAGTTGTCAAGGATAAACGGAAGTAAGTTGTTTTAAGTTCAGTGTCTTAATTTAACAACAGAATACATCGTTATTGTTAGAACCACTTTTATGTTGTAAATGCTATTTAAAGTTATATTATTATTGTTAATCTTTTCTATTTTGTCTTTTTTCTGGCTGTAGAGAGAATCATGTCAGCCCACAGACAACCTGTTGACCTGTGAGTCTTCAAGCAGTAATGATGACTACGCCTGCCTTAAGTTCCAGTTTCCTGAACATCATGTCGGCATGAGATTCTGTCCCCACCTGTCTTCAGTCTGGACCCAATGATTCGGACACCAGTCTTGTCGAGGCTAAATTGAGGTAAGCGGTGATGTAGTTCAGTATAGCAAATGATGGGTGCCAGCACAACTCAAACTAAAATATGTGGTGGCAGTTTTTTTTCTGATTCATTTTCACATTACCCTTTTCAACACTGATAATAACTAATTACGCAAAACTTGCTTACATTTTTCAGATCAAGCATTGACGGGAAAACACCCAAAGTCCATCACTCGTAAGTATCCACTGCAGCATATATAAAAGATATTAGTCCATTTGAACCACTATTGCTAAACCTTACATCGTGATTAATATTAGATATTATTTCTTAAGTACTTTAATGATCTTAGCAAAGCACTTTTTTAAGACATTTCCCCCACTGGCCATAAAAAACTGGGGAGCTTTTCCTTCGGCCTTCTTTTGAGTTGTACGGTGGCCCTGAGAGGTCAGGGCACTGCAACTTAATAAAACATGCTAATAGACAAAACACAAGCAAATTAAGAAAACAACTTCATCAAATTGACAGCACATGTGCAGCATTTCGAAAAAGCGCTGCAAATTCAGACGACACAACACGGTACAGAAAAGCGCTGCAAATTAAGAAAAGGTGTTTCAAGAGGGCACTAAATCGTGATGAACACGGCTTGGACAGGCTTGCTGTTGCTATGGTTTGTGACTCATGAAGTTATTGAAATGTGTTTCTGATGGAAGTGCTAAGACATGCACTGGGTGCATCTTTAAATAGGTAAACATTTAATTACTATCATTCTAAAAGCTGACTGTGTTCAGATTGACAGGATGTTTCATAACGACAACTGTTGGTACAGACAATTTCAAAATAGTTTGTTTAAGCTTGTTTAAAGGAATGGTAAGAAAACAAAGCTAACTTTCTAAGGACTTTCCAGTGAATTTGTTTGTCCTTCTCTTTTTTCCCCAGATGCACCGAGGATCTGGCTGATTACTGGAAATTAGGAAGATTGTTCTTTATCTGCACTGTCACTTCTGGTAAATATTTATGGACCTTTTGCGGTATGTTTTGCTTTGACTTATCAACTGATGGTGAATAATTGGTTGATTTTGAAAATGTACATTAAATAAAATGTTTTAAAATCAATATTGGTGTGTACTTTCTTTGTAATTAAGTTTCTAACCCCTAGTTAAATTGAAACATTGAAAGTTTTTTAGATGTTTAAATGTATTTAGATTTTTCACAGTAATCTCAAAAGCTTATATTTCATAATAATTGAACACTTTATTGAAGGTGTTTGATTGTAATAATACAGGAGAAATCTGTAAAATCACAGAATTTCACTGCAAAACCTTTAGAAATATCACTTTATCGAAGGTGTTTAATTGTAATAATATAGGAAAAATCTGTAAAATTACAGTATTTCACTGCAGAAGCTTTAGAAATATCACTTTATTGAAGGTATTTGACTGTAATAATATAGGAAAAATCTGTAGAATTACAGTATTTCACTGCAGAAGCTTTAGAAATATCACTTTATTGAAGGTATTTGACTAATAATATAGGCAAAATCTGTAAAATTACAGTATTTCACTGCAAAACCTTTAGAAATATCACTTTATTGAAGGTATTTGACTGTATTAATATAGGAAAAATCTGTAAAATAACAGTATTTCACTGCAGAACCTATAGAAATATCACTTTAATTAAGGTGTTTGATTGTAATATTACAGGAAAAATCTGTAAAAAAACAGTAATTTCACTGCAAAATCTTTAATGAAAATTACTGTAAATTTATGGGTTTTGTCCTTTATTTGAAGTAAGGTATTTTACCTTAAATTTACGGTTTTTGTTTGGCAGCCGTAGCTGCCACTCATTTGACCTTCTTTTTACGGGTTTTTTTCTTACAGTGTGTGGTAGAGGGACACGTGCACCAATATCACCCTCTATCACCCTCTATCACCCCATATCACCCTCTATCACCCCATATCACCCTCTATCACCCCATATCACCCCATATCACCCCATATCACCCTTTATCACCCCATATCACCCCATATCACCCTCTATCACCCCATATCACCCCATATCACCCCATATCACCCTCTATCACCCCATATCTCCCTCTATCACCCCATATCACCCCATATCACCCCATATCACCCCATATCACCCCCTATCACCCCATATCACCCCATATCTCCCTCTATCACCCCATATCACCCTCTATCACCCCATATCACCCCATATCACCCTTTATCACCCCATATCACCCCATATCACCCTCTATCACCCCATATCACCCCTTATCACCCTCTATCACCCCATATCACCCCATATCACCCCCTATCACCCTCTATCACCCCATATCACCCTCTATCACCCCATATCACCCCCTATCACCCTCTATCACCCCATATCACCCACTATCACCCTCTATCACCCCATATCACCCCATATCACCCTCTATCACCCCATATCACCCTCTATCACCCCATATCACCCCATATCACCCTCTATCACCCCATATCACCCTCTATCACCCCATATCACCCTCTATCACCCCATATCTCCCTCTATCACCCCATATCACCCCCTATCACCCTCTATCACCCCATATCACCCCATATCACCCTCTATCACCCCATATCACCCTCTATCACCCCATATCACCCCATATCACCCTTTATCACCCCATATCACCCCATATCACCCTCTATCACCCCATATCACCCCATATCACCCTCTATCACCCCATATCACCCTCTATCACCCCATATCACCCCATATCTCCCTCTATCACCCCATATCACCCCCTATCACCCTCTATCACCCCATATCACCCCATATCACCCTCTATCACCCCATATCACCCTCTATCACCCCATATCACCCCATATCACCCTTTATCACCCCATATCACCCTCTATCACCCCATATCACCCTCTATCACCCCATATCACCCCATATCACCCCATATCACCCTCTATCACCCCATATCACCCTCTATCACCCCATATCACCCCATATCTCCCTCTATCACCCTCTATCACCCCATATCACCCCATATCACCTTCTATCACCCCATATCACCCCATATCACCCTCTATCACCCCATATCACCCTCTATCACCCCATATCACCCTCTATCACCCCATATCACCTTCTATCACCCCATATCACCCCATATCACCCTCTATCACCCCATATCACCCTCTATCACCCTCTATCTCCCTCTATCACCCTCTATCTTCCTCTATCACCCCATATCTCCATTTATCACCCTCTATCACCCCATATCTCCCTCTATCACCCCATATCACCCCATATCTCCCTCTATCACCCCATATCACCCCATATCTCCCTCTATCACCCTCTATCACCCCATATCTCCCTTTATCACCCTCTATCACCCCATATCTCCCTTTATCACCCTCTATCACCCTCTATCACCCCATATCTCCCTTTATCACCCTCTATCACCCCATATCACCCCATATCTCCCTCTATCACCCCATATCACCCCATATCTCCCTCTATCACCCTCTATCACCCCATATCTCCCTTTATCACCCCATATCTCCCTCTATCACCCCATATCTCCCTCTATCACCCTATATTCGACGCTGCATGAGGAGCACTAGCGGGTGGGGGCTTATGAAACACAGGGCGCTTCAACATCCCAGTTCTTCTCATTCACGTTTATCTGGCTGACGGCTGTGTAAACGGCTTTCTGTTGGAGAGGAGAGGTGTGTCCCCCCCCCCCCCCCCGGGGGAACCGTTCCACTCGGAGATGGTGACAGGCCGGTAATGCCTTCCCCCCTCCCCCCTTCCCCCCTCCCCCCTCCCTTCATCCATCCACCTCAAACACCGACAAACATCTTCATTGTAATTGAATTTTTCTGGGAGGTGTGGAGGGGGGGATGCTCCGTGACAGAGGACAGATTGAGAGGAGGAGGAGGAGGAGGAGGAATCACACTGTTGGGATGAAGACTGAGCGGTGGATAAGGTTACGGCTGTGATGGAGGTTTAGATAGATAGAGAGAGAGAGAGAGAGCTCATCTCCTCGTCATGGCGATGCCCGACGGGGGGGGGACAGCTCAACGGAGTCCATCAGAGGCGGGAGGCGTAGCAACAACACAACGTCTTCCTGTCATATATGCTCATAGCATGTTCCTTTAAGAGTCGGTCCGGTCTCTTAAATCTCGCCGACTGAATATTGACTCGTGTATATTTTATTTTCTGCGTTTAAAACCTGTGAAAAACAAACTCTCAAACTGTTGCCAGAGGTCATTATTTGACCCTTTCCGAACCCGGAGCGGCGGCGTGGGAGCGCGTGAGCTCGACCCGCTGCCGGGAGGAGCTTCTGCTGAATGACATGTAGCTGAAGCCGGTGATGCGGCCAGTGGAGGTCCTGAGTGCTCCTGTCTGGGAAAAACTACAATTCAGGCCTTTAGATTTATGGCTAAATCCTCCATACTTTACCAAATGAACGTCACGCCGTGTGGAAGGAGACTTGAAACCAACGACTCAGACCATGAAGTCACATGCTCTGTATTTACTGAGGTAATGAATCAAGCGGGTCGTTTTCTTCATAGACTTCTGTTTACACTCAGGCGCCCCCTGCTGGCCAGTAGAAAGGATGCGAGTTCAAGGCCCGTCGACATGGGCGTCGCCTTCCAGAGCCGGAGGGCGGCGCCCGCTACGGGCCTGCGTGTTGTTTCCGCGTGAAGAGGAGAAACACCGATATTGAAACCGTACTCGCTTGAATATGTTCGCCGCTGTTAGGTTCAAAGGAAATCCGAGCTCTGAGCTCCCAGGGCCGAGAAAAAGTCCCGGATTCAGAAAGTTATAATATAAAGTATTAAATAAAAGAATAAGGATCACGAGCCCCCAGGCTGAAGAGTTACCTGTCGATCGTTATCGCCTGAGTGGACATGTGGGTCGCACCTCACGTGTCCCGGGCGGATGGACCACACACACACACACACTCACGCATACACACACACACTCACACACACACACACGCACATACACACACACTCACACACGCACACACACACTCACACACATACACACACACACACACCCACTCATACACACACACACACACACAATTATACTGTGATCACACACACACACGTGGGGCAGCTGCTCCTCCGTGTTCGTCGTAAACTTCCCGTTTTGTGTCTCGTGTTTTTCTCGCTCCTCCTCCTCCTCCCCCTCCTCCTCCTCCTCCTCCTCCTCCTCCTCCTCCTCCTCCTCCTCCTCCTCCTCCTCCTCCTCGCCGCGCTCACATCCTGAGATCCGGGCGTGGGGTCTGTGTTTCGTGGCGAGCGCTCCTCAACCTTCCTCCTCGTCTCTCCCTCAGGTCCTACGTGGTCAGCGGCGGCGTGCCGCTCCTCATCTGCGGCGTCACGGCGACCGTCAACATCGACAACTACGGCAGCGGCGAGCAGGCGCCGTAGTGAGTCCTCCTCGAGGTCACACACACACACACTCAGAGCCACGGCCGCCATGACACGGCGTCCTGTGTGTGCGTGTGTGTGTGTGCATGTGCGTGTGTGTGTGTGCGTGTGCATGTGTGTGTGTGTGTGTGTGCATGTGCGTGTGTGTGTGTGCGTGTGCATGTGTGCGTGCGTGTGTGTGTGTGTGTGTTGCAGCTGCTGGATGGCGTGGGAGCCCAGCCTCGGCGCCTTCTTCGGCCCCGTGGCCTTCATCGTCATGGTGACCTGCGTCTACTTCGCCTGCACCTTCGTGCAGCTGCGGCGCCGCCCCGAGAGGAAGTACGAGCTCAAGCGGCCGACGCCAGAGCAGCAGAGGCTGGCGCCCGCCGCCGCGCCCCCGCACTGCCACCAGGGGGCGGAGCCCGGGGCCCCGGCGGCGGCGGGCGGGGGGGGCCACTGCCCCGCCGGCTGCCCCGGCGTCCCCATCGACCCGGCGCTGCTCGCCAACGAGCACTCCTTCAAGGCTCAGCTGCGGACGGCGGCCTTCACCCTCTTCCTCTTCCTCGCCACGTGGACCTTCGGGGCGCTGGCCGTGTCGCAGGGCCACTTCCTGGACATGATCTTCAGCTGCCTCTACGGCGCCTTCTCCGTCACCCTCGGCCTCTTCGTGCTCATCCATCACTGCGCCAAGCGCGACGACGTGTGGCACTGCTGGTGCTCCTGTTGCCCCGGGCGACGCGCCGCCCACGGGCCCGCCGCCGCCGCCGCCGCGCCCAAGGTCAACGTGAACGGAGACACGGCGGGCCACGCCCACTGCCAGCACGACACCCCGTGTCAGGGCAAAGCCCCGATGAGCTGCAGTCACGGCGGTTTAAGTCACTGCCCGCACGCCGCCCTCCCGCCCTCGGCGTGCCTGGCGCCGCCGCCGGCGTCGCCGTGCTGCGCCGCCATGCGCGGCCAGCAGCTGATGAAGGAGGAGCCGCCGGCCACGCACGTGCTGCTGCACGCCGACCCCGAGGGCCACCGGCCCGGCATCCAGCTGCACCCCTGCCTCAAGAGCGGCGGCGCCAGGACTAAAGGCCGTCGCTTCAGCCGGCGGGCCGGGGGCGGGGCTTGCGGGGCGGCGAGCGAGAGGGAGTACGCCTATCACATCCCGTCCAGCGGGGACGGCGGCAGCGTGCACAGCTCGCACACGGACAGCCCGCTCAGCACGCACGGGCGCCACGCCCACATGTGTCCGCACCTGGCGCACGACGGGCATCACACGTGCCACGCCGCCGCCGCCACGCACGAGGCCCTGGCGTGCCACGCCCACTGCCACCAGCACGTCTGCTGCGCCAAGGCGGACCTTTTCCCGTCCCTGTGCCCGGCGGACGGCGGCGACGGCGGCGTCTTCCTGTGCGGCTGCGGCAAAGTGGCCGAGCCGGAGCCGGCGCGCAGACAGTCGTACCCGCAGAACCCGCCCAATCAGAATGGGATCCTGAAGGGGGGGCTGCACGAAGGCCTCCTGTACACGTCGGACAGCACGGGGAATATACGCACCGGACCCTGGAAGAATGAAACTACTGTGTAGTGTGTGTGTGTGTGTTTGTGTGTGTGTGGAGGGTGGGGGGGGCAACAGGGGGGAGGCAACACATTTAAACCCCGCCTCCCTTTCTAGAATAAAAATAAACAAACTCATATATATATTATATGTATGAATTGAACAACATTTTAAACTCATACTCAGCGTGGGGTGTGTTTGATTTTAACATCCTCGTGTTTTTACGTGTTTTAATGTACAGAAATCTGATTTTCCGTGAACGCACCACGAGAAGTCGTGAAACGTGTGTCACACCAAACCACCCGATGTCATTGAAGGAAGAGAGTGGTTGTACGTATGAGTGTGTGTGTTAGTGCTCAAAGGCAACACACACTAAACCCGTCAGACGGCCCTGGATGACCTTTGACCTTTCACCTTTCAGACACTAAACCAGCAGTTTTAGGCCTCATGGGTATTTTTTTGCTGTGAACATCTAGAAAACGACGCGACGCCCCCGACGTTACGCTCCCACGGCGTCCATCCACACGATGGGGATCCAATGGATGAGCCCTCACGGCGTCGCCGTCACTTTAAGTGATATAAATCTATTTTTAAATGAAAGCCGGCTCTCGATCGATGTCCTTATTATCTTTCCTCTCATTAAATGAGAACTAATCGTTTAAGCCGACCTCGTAAGTCGAGTTTATTTATTTTTTGCACTCATCACAGACAAAAGGTCACAAAGTGCGGAACAGGAGTCAATTCAAATAATTTGGCAATAACAGGCCAACAGATTTAAACTGTTAAAAGAGCAAAAGTACAATAAAGATGAATAAACGGAGAAGATCAAAAGCAGGTTGTAGAATATTTAAATCAATTAGCTGAAGACACACAAGAGCTCGTTAAGTGCCAATGCATTCCCTTTATGCTTTCATTTTTATTTCCTCTCCCTGGAGGCCCTGAAGCGTTCCTCGTGATGTGCAGCCATGTTTTTTATAAGTAAGTGAATCCACGAGCGGACGAGTATCGGCTGCAGCTCGCCGTCACACACCGAACCCAACCAGAGCCAGAACCCAACCAGAGCCAGAACCCAACCAGAGCCAGAATCCAACCAGAGCCAGAACCCAACCAGAGCCAGAACCCAACGAGAGCCAGAACCCAACCAGAGCCAGAATCCAACCAGAGCCAGAATCCAACCAGAGCCAGAACCCAACCAGAGCCAGAACCCAACGAGAGCCAGAACCCAACCAGAGCCAGAACCCAACCAGAGCCAGAACCCAACGAGAGCCAGAACCCAACCAGAGCCAGAACCCAACGAGAGCCAGAACCCAACCAGAGCCTGAACCCAACCAGAGCCTGAACCCAACCAGAGCCAGAACCCAACCAGAGCCTGAACCCAACCAGAGCCTGAACCCAACCAGAGCCAGAACCCAACCAGAGCCTGAACCCAACCAGAGCCAGAACCCAACCAGAGCCTGAACCCAACCAGAGCCAGAACCCAACCAGAGCCAGAACCCAGAGCAGAGCCTGAACCCAGAGCCTGAACTCAACCAGAGCCAGAACCCAACCAGAGCCTGAACTCAACCAGAGCCAGAACCCAACCAGAGCCTGAACCCAACCAGAGCCTGAACCCAACCAGAGCCTGAACCCAACCAGAGCCAGGACCATACACTGTTTGTTCCTACGGGTCCGCCTCGTATTCGCCAACGCAAGTAGCAGATGGCTAGTCGGTTAGCTAGCTAGCTTGATTCCCCCGTGCTTTAAACGCCGTTTTGCAGAAAGCGCGCCGAACCGCTGCCGGCGTGTGGGTCGATCTCGTGACCACGTGGCTGCCGACCGCTCCGCTCACGACAGACTCGTCTCCCAACGGCGGGAATGGAGCTAAAAGCGCTAGCTAGCGAGCTAATTGCTATCGAATCCGCCAGTCACTGGAAAGCAAAACGTTTTCTGACTCAGTGAAACACAACAGAACCTGAACATGAATGGAAGCGTCCCGCTAACAGCAGCGTGGAGGTGGAGCAGAGGGGGTGGAACCACATGGGTCGTCCTAGAACGCAGCCCCAGAACAGCCCAACGCTCCCAGCTCTGCTCCCGGAGATAACGTACGTCACAAGAGACGGGGATGAACTTCAGATATTGTTTACTTTTGTTTGTCTCTTTGAATAATTGCCACTCAAAAGAGGTTTCGTGTTGATTTGAAAGCACTTTTTTGTTTTATGAGTGATGAAATAGAGGATGAAACAAAACCACTCGTACATCTCGTCAGAAAAAAAAATTCAAAAATATAATATGAATGTATAAATATACACATATATATATGTGTGTATATATATATTATATATGTATGTATATATATGTATAAACATATATATATATATATCAATATATATATATGTATATATATATATCAATATATATATGTATATATATATATCTATGTATAAATATATATATATGTATATATATATAAATATGTATAAATATATATATATATGTATAAATATATATATAAATATGTATATATATATATATATTTATACATATATATATTTATACATATATATTTATACATACATATATATATATATATATTGTACACCCAAGCAGCGCCTATAATCTCACAGCAACCCCTGCTCTTGCGTAACACGTCAGCATGCACACCATATGTTCATCCACCTGTCTGTGTATATAGAATCAGTTTCTGACCAATTATTTGATATGAGATTTAAGATATTTAAGAATTAAATAAGTCTGTGTAAAGAAAGTTGTAAGGGGGAAGGGGGGGGGGGGGGGGACTGTCCTCTCAATGTTTAATACTCAGTATCTGAGTTTACAAATGTCCTTTTTTTGTTGTTGGTTGTTTTCTAATGAATGTTTTTTGTTTTTTTCTGTCACTATTTGAGTTGACTTCATAAAGTATGCAGACTCGCCGTGTGTTGTGAGTTCATCCCCGTCATGTCAGAAGTAGAAAATGCACTATCTACCCATGAGAAGGCTCGGCCCGCCACCACAGAATATACAGAACATGTTTGAATTTAAAAAAATGAAAGTGACGGGAGAGAAAAGAAAATATGACTGCGCCGCTCCCTTTAATCGGATGGCAGGCGTTGCATCGGTAAGGAGGCCCGACTTCACAGATTATGCATTGGACCCCTCACACTTATCTCATGGTGAGGGGCCAAATGGGATATTATAGGGGCCAACTGATTGAACAGTGGCCCCCGGTCCATCCCAGGACGACAGAACATTTAAAGACCCGCCTCCTCCATCAAACCCACATCCGGCTGAGGGGTTAATGGGTGGCGTCTCAGTGGCAGCCTGAGGCCGTGTGGTGGGCGTCACCGCGAGGCCGACACCTGTGATGTCATCGGCCCCTAAACGCGCCGACTCGGCGGGCGGGGGCCGGAACGCTCACCTGTGGTTCTGTGGCACAAAACCCCGAAAAGCCAGTGTTCACTTTTTACTACATTGACACAGATTCCAATAAATGTATTTTTTCACCATGGAACGCTGCTCTTGTGTTTTGGTGTGCGAGAGAGGGGGGGGGGGGAGAGAGGGTGGGGGGAGAGAGAGAGAGAGGGGGGGGGAGAGAGGGGGAGAGAGAGAGAGAGCATTTCACTGAATGTGTGTTTTTTCTTCTCTAACTCGATTCTCGCCGCGGCGTTTTGAACTCCTGACGGCGTGATGGGGATTGAGACGCCTGACGGAGCCGCCGCAGGGACGAATTCAAATGGTGTGTGTGTGTGTGTGTATGCATGTGTGTGTGTGTGTATGCGTGTGTGTGTGTGTGTGTGTGTGTGTGTGTGTGTGTGTGTGTGTGTGTGTGTGTGAGTGTGTGTGTGTGTGTGTATGCGTGAGTGTGAGTGTGTGTGAAGTGTGTGTGTGTATGTGTGTGAGTGTGAGTGTGTGTGTATGTGTGTGTGTGTATGCGTATGTGTGTGTGAGTGTGTGTGTGTGTGAAGTATGTGTGAGTGTGTGTATGTGTGTGTGTGTGTGTAGTGTATGTGTGTATGTGTGTGTGTGTGTATGTGTGTGTGTGTATGTGTGTGTGTATGCGTATGTGTGTGTGAGTGTGTGTGTGTGAGTGTGTGTATGTGTGTGTGTGTGTGTGTGTACACCTACACACACGTGCGCAGGTGTACAAATCACAGCCGTGAAACGCCTGGGCACATTTTCAAATGCAGCTGGGATTTCTTCTTATTATATTTTCCGAAGCCTCGTGGCCTTCCTACCTCCTCCCTCCTTCCTTCCCTCCTTCTTTCCTTAATTCCGTCCTTCCCTCATTCCTTCCCTCCCTCTCTCATTCCTCCATTCCCTCACTCCTTAATTCCCTCCCTCCCTCCTTCCATCCCTCCTTCCTTCCGTCCCTCATTTCTTCCTTCCCTCACTCCTTCCCTCCCTCCCTCCTTCCTCCATTCCCTCACTCCTTCCTTGCCTCCTTTCTTTCTTCCCTCCTACCTTACTTCCCTCCTTCCTTCCCTCATTCCTTCCATCCTCTATCCCTCCCTCCTTCCTTCCCTCGCCTCCTCCTCCCTCCATCAGACCACTTGTCTGTCTGTGTGAAGTGAGACCTCGTCTCCTCCTGACTGAACGTGGAGGCGTCCATTAGAGATGAGTACCCCCCCCCCCCTTTTACCCAAATAAAATGCATGTGCTGCAGTGGAGGGTTTATCGATAATGAGTTAAAGGCTTTAATCGCCATGGAAACCACAGCGTCAGAGAAGCAGAAGAAGGAACGAGGACGCGTCGCCGAGCGGGAGGACGACGTGTTTCATCAAAGATGTTTCAGTGACGCAGATCTGTGTTTACGATACACACTTCACTGGCCTCACTTCCTGTTGTCAGATAGGTTTGAAAAATAGAAAGCATGAGCAAGGAGGGGGGGGGGGGGGAGGAGGAGGAGGAGGAGGAGGAGGGGGCATGTGTGCGAGGAGACAACGAGTTGCGTGGCTTTTCGATCCGGAACAACGAGCGTGTGCAAGGAAGGAGGGAGGGAATGGAGGAAGGAGGGAGGGAGGCAAGGAAAGAGGGAAGGAGGGAAGGAAGGAGGGAAGGAAAGAAGGAGTGAGGGAATGGAGGAAGGAGGAAGGGAGGGAAGGAAAGAGGGAAGGAAGGAAGGAGGGAAGGAAGGAGTGAGGGAACGGAGGAAGGAGGAAGGGAGGGAAGGAAAGAGGGAAGGAAGGAAGGAGGGAAGGAAGGAGTGAGGGAACGGAGGAAGAAGGGAGGGAAGGAAAGAGGGAAGGAAGGAGTGAGCAAATGGAGAAATGAGGGAGAGATGGAAGGAATGAAGGAAGGAAGGAGGGAAGGAAGGTACGTGTGTGCACAGCCTGATGTGATTTACATGGAATGGGTACGGAGCTGTACATGTGACCATGTGACCTCATGTGACCATGTGACCTCATGTGATCATGTGACCTCATGTGACCATGTGACCTCATGTGATCATGTGACCTCATGTGACCTCATGTGATCATGTGACCTCATGAGACCATGTGACCTCATGTGACCTCATGTGACCTCATGTGACCATGTGACCTCATGTGACCTCATGTGATCATGTGACCTCATGAGAGCGGCTTCTTCAAGTGTGCAGATGAACCCTCTCATGCAGACACATGCATGCTGTGTCTTCCAGAACCAGGAATCATCCTCACCGTCTTATATAGGTCACGTTATCCTCTCTCTCGCTCCCTCTCTCCCTCCCTCTCTCTCTCTCCCTCTCTCTAGCCCCAGCCTTGGCAGACAAAGCTTCAGAGAGAAGGCTGTGATCATCATGCTAATGCCGTCCTTGACTTAAATAACATGCTGGTGGGAGACTCGGAGGAGAGAGAGAGAGAGAGAGAGAGAGAGAGAGAGAGAGAGAGAGAGAGAGAGAGAGAGAGAGAGAGAGAGAGAGAGGATTTGGGTGGATAGTGAGAGGCTTACGGGAAGAGGAGGTGGAGAGATCAAAGAGGACGAGTACAACTTATTATATATCATCACTTGGGTTCTTGGCACTGCTACTTTTCTAATGTGTGTGTGTCTGTGTGTCTGTGTGTGTGTGTGTGTGTGTGTGTCTGTGTGTCTGTGTGTGTACATAAGACACATATTTTACACATTGGATATGAATTCATCTCAGGCTGTAACATGTATTCTGTGGCTCTCACCCTGATGATGTCATGATGATGTCATGATGATGTCATCGGGGTTATCTCGGTTATTATGTCGCGCCTGTTTTTGTAAAGTATCGGCCCGGGGAGTTTGTAAAGGATATGGGCGTGCACATGACAGGGAGGGGCGAACGATGAACACTGTTGCAGGTAAATATAGCATGTTGGCCCATTTAAAGTCCTGAAAGGTGTCATCCACACGACTCCACGCAGGCCGGCGGGGGGAAGCTAACGGCGCTAACAAACGGAGCTAACGTGAGGCCTTCAGGCTCCTGAGAGAAAAACACGTATTCACTTCCTTTTGTTGTCACGTGGTGTCACGTCAACAAAAAGGAAAAGCAATGAACCACCTGACCTGTGCTCGGTTTCCGCTCCGCTCGCTGGACTGTAGCGCCATCTGGTGGTCAGAGTTGGTAACGCTAGGCATGGAGAGAAGTAGGGGGGGAGACACACACACACACACACAGCCTGTGTGCACGGGGCGCGTGAGAGAGGAGCAGGAGGAGAGGTGAGAGGTGAGAGGAGCAGGAGGACAGGTGAGAGGTGAGAGGTGACTGTTTGAGCTCATGCACCAAACCACACTTCAGAGGATCGGCCTTCGTGTTTTCTGCCAGAGTCCCGTTGGTCTCCGCCGATGGACGAGCTGGTTTCTCCAAACCTCGTCGTGCGTGAGAACTGAGGCCGCAGGCTGCGGCGCGAGGAGTTATGGCACACACACTATTTGATCTGTGACCCCCCCCCCCCCTCCCCCTCCCTCTCTTTATTGATTCTTTTTACTGCAGTTTTATTTCTAAACACTATTCATCTCCATGCAGCCATTATAATAGTTGCATAACTCTCCCCAGAACATACAACAATTGTCATAATTTGCACTGACATATGAATCAATATTCATATATAACTTAAGAGCTTCGTGCTGAGACCGATACATGAAGAATTGTTTACTGGAGTAATGAGAACTGATCATTTTCTCATATGGACCCCCCCCCCCCCATGCGGATAAGGGGGGCATATCCGCATTGGCTTCACTTTCCAGAACCGGAAGTTGCCTCCTGTGGCCGCGAACAGAAGTGCAGCTTCCACCTGTGCAGGTCAGTCTCACGTGATGAAGACTCCCGCAGGTGCATCAAGGGAGACGTTTTCCTTCAGAAAGGGTTCGTACAGACCCGAATTATTATAATTCACTCATCATATCATCACCCCCCCCCCCCCCCCGCTGCGCGCGGGGACGTGGAGCCAACTGTGGCTCGTGCGCGCACCGACACCGGGAGAGGAAGAGGAGGAGGAGGAGGAGGGAGGCAGGCAGCCACGGAGCTGTAGCTCGTGATGCCCTGCTGCGTGTCGTCGGTTTCTGTTTCCGTGTAGAAGTCATGACAGCCTCTTCCTCCTCTTCCTCCTCCTCCTCCTCTAGACTCAGGCACACTGCCGTTGTTTGCCGGTAAGTCGAGCCTCCCGGTGGTTCCCGGTGAGCTGCGGCTCCTCGAGGGGAACCGAAAGTCGCCGCAATGGGGACACCGGGGAGCGATGCGCCGCTCACACACCTGCGGAAGGCTGAGGACCGGGACCGGGACCGGGACCGGCGCTACCACCCGGATCTTCTGCCCCCGCTGCTGGAGGATGAGGTGAGGCAATGGTTGTTGTTGTTGATGTTGTTGTTGTTTTTATTTACATGGACGTTGGAACACATCTTGTTTGGGTAGATTATATGATGGTAATAAATCAATTAACTATATAAATCAAACTTTTATTCCAGACTCCAGGTCCAGAATACAAAACATTAAAATAAAATAAAATACACACAACGTCACAAGTAAAACACAAAGAACTACAAACACTTTATAAATAGACAGCTGGGACCGGGGGCTCTAGTCAACTTAATGTTGATTAAAACAATATGATTTGAGTCATCAACCCAGTGGACACATTTATACATTCATTTACATAAGATTTATTAAAACAGCTTGTAAAGTATGAACTCCTGCAGCCACGCACTTTTCTCTGGACTCCTCCTCCTCCTCGTCTCTTCAGTCGTATCCCATGGCGTCATCATGAGCTGCTGAGTGTGTAGATGTGTACAAGATGCTCTAAACTGAGACTCGGTCCCAGACCTGATCCCTGCTCACAGACTCACAGGTGTTATCAGTGACCTCCCGTCAGGACGTTTGACGCCTTCGTCCTCTTCGGTTCCAGAGAAGAGGAAAGACTCTTACTGGTGTTGTACATGACGCCATGTTCCACCCCACAGACAGACCATGCAGTAGGGGGCTGCTGTAGACCAGCACCACATGGACTAGACCTCCTACTGGTGTTCTATATCCTGGTCCACCATAGACGGTACATGAGGTATAAGGGGCTGCTGTAGACCAGGACCACGTGGACTAAGAGTCACAAGGTGGTCGTAAGATGATGAACTAACGCATCTCCAAACATTCATCTAGTATTACAGGCTTTCAATTGTTGGACAGATCATCAATATAGAGATTAAAAAGAACCGGGGACTAGACTGTAGCTGATAGAACTGTAACCTATAGAACTGTAGCTGATAGAACTGTAACCTATAGAACTGTAACCTATAGAATTGTAACTTATAGAACTGTAACCTATAGAACAGTATCTTATAGAACTGTAACCTATAGAACAGTAACTTATAGAACTGTAACCTATAGAACTGTAACCTATAGAACAGTATCTTATAGAACTGTAACCTATAGAACAGTATCTTATAGAACAGTATCTTATAGAACTGTAACGTATAGAACTGTAACTTATAGAACTGTAACTTATAGAACAGTATCTTATAGAACAGTAACTTATAGAACTGTAACGTATAGAGCGTATTCACTCACGTGACCACAACAAACTCTGGCGGCCATGTTGGGGTCCCACCACGGCATTGTTTTGCTTGTTTTATGCCGCTCTTCTTTAGAAATGACCATTATATCCTGAAGGAGACACGATTTCAGTTCAAAGCGGTGTGCCTTGTGATTATGGTCCTGTGCCTCATTGTTGGATGTGGGACTAATGATTCAGAATATGGGTTTATCAGCTCAACAAGACAGGCTATTACTTCAACTTGTCATGCATCTACTTCGGCTTCACTCGGCGTCTGAGCGTTAGGACTGTTCTCACGTGTTTCTGTTGATACATCGGGTTGTGGGCACGTTTCCATTGACACTCGTCAATAATCTTTTTGCTTTTTTCGCCGAGCGAAAATCAATGTCTTTCACTTGCGCAAAAGGAACTGTGGATGGAAACTTGGGAGGAAGCCATGAACATGGCAACTCCGTCGGGCGATGTCTGCCTTTACTCTGTGATTCATTTCAAGGTAAAATAAAACACTGGCTCCATGGGAACAGCACTCAGCACGGCCACCAAACAGGCACTGCTGGTCCTGAAGGAGCTGGAAGCGGCTTCATCAGACACTCGTCCTGGAGGCGGAGCTGCGACTACGGATCATATATGAACCCAGACACGGGGCGCTGGATGTTCCAACATTTGTGGTATTTCCACAACAAGTATAACGCAGAAATAGTTGTAAATGTCCCATGGTCGATAGCGGAAATGAAAACTGTTTTACAGGAATGTGACCGGGCTATGTGCTGGTAACTAGGGGTAACTAGCGAATTAACCACAAAGTGTTGAGCGAGTAAAATCAGGTAAAAAACGTTGCAAATATTCAATTCCAACCGCTGAAATCTTTCTTTGGTAATGCAGAAGGACATGAGGTTGCTGGGCTCTCGCATAATCAAACAGCGGACACGATAGCCAGGTCAACTTCTTCTGACATTTAATAAGTGGGACCCCAAGATGGCGCGATTGAGATTCTGACGGCACGTGAATACGCTCTATAGAACTGTAACTTATAGAACAGTAACGTATAGAACAGTAACGTATAGAACAGTAACTTATAGAACAGTATCTTATAGAACTGTAACTTATAGAACTGTAATTTATAGAACTGTTACGTATAGCACTGTAACTTATAGAACAGTAACGTATAGAACAGTATCTTATAGAAATGTAACGTATAGAACTGTAACTTATAGAACTGTATCTTATAGAACAGTATCTTATAGAACTGTAACTTATAGAACTGTATCTTATAGAACAGTATCTTATAGAACTGTAACTTATAGAACAGTATCTTATAGAACAGTATCTTAAAGAACTGTAACTTATAGAACAGTATCTTATAGAACTGTAACGTATAGAACTGTAACTTATAGAACTGTATCTTATAGAACAGTATCTTATAGAACTGTAACTTATAGAACAGTATCTTATAGAACAGTATCTTATAGAACAGTATCTTAAAGAACTGTAACGTATAGAACTGTAACTTATAGAACTGTATCTTATAGAACAGATCTGTTATGTAGGACAAGGTGTAAATATCCCTTTCTGCATCCTCGAGACTCCGTGGGCTGGTCGAATGATTGATGGCGTCCTCTGGGTTATCAAGTGGGCGCCCTCCTTCTTCGATGTTTCGCTGATTGACCCACGACATCTCCAGAGGGTTCAGCAGTGAGATCCGGCGTCCCGGGCTCACTCCCTAGATGTCATCACTCATCCGACAGCCCAGGTGGAGTCCTTCCTCTTAATCCACAGCCACTGACTTCCCTTTTCAGCAGCCTGGAAAGGTCTTTGACTGCTTGCCTGTCGGCCTTCCCCCGCACTCCCATCTCTCGAAGAAGCCTGGATGTTGAGGTGGCTACAAATCCTCTGCAGCCTACTTCAACTGGACAGACCTTTGCTTTCCAGCCTCGTTGATGTGCGTCTGCTGCAAGGTCCGCATACCTTATCTTCTTGCGCTCGTAGGCCTCCTCCACCGCACTCTCCCAGGGCACCGTGAGCTCGATGATATAAACTTGCTTGAGTGAGGCCGACCAAAGCACAAGGTCTGGTCGCAGATTTGTTAATACTATTTCTGCTGGAAAGCGGAGCTTCTGGCCTAGATCTGCCAGCATCTTCCAGTCCCGTGCCCCACTTAGCTGTCCAGTTTCTGGTCTTGGAGTGGTGAGAGTGGCCTGGCCCCCGCCCTCCCGGACAAATGTTGTTGCCGGCCTACGAGATGGTGGAGGAAGGGCATTGACGCTCATCCGTCGACTCTCCAGCACTGCCGCAAGACATTGTAGCACCTGGTTGTGCCGCCAGGTGTACCGGCCTTGAGTGAGGCCGGTCTTGCAGCCCACCAGGATGTGCTTTAGTGTAGCTGGAGTCGGGCAGAGGGAGCATGTGGGGTCTTCTCCGTACCACTGGCTAAGATTCTTGGGAGACGGCAGTACATCATAAGCGGCCCTGATGGTGAAGCTAGCCTTAAATGCCTCCATCTCCCACAGCTCCTGCCAGGAGATCTTCCTCTTCTCCACTCCCTCCCAGTTCATCCACTGCCCCTGCCTTGCCTGTGACACAGCTTTCACACACCTTGCTGCCTCCTCTTGCTGACGTACCTCCTGGACCACCAGCTTGCGTCTCTGGAACGGAGTAGCCTTGCTCCAGGCCGGTGTACTGGCTCCGGCTCCAAGACCACTCCTTCCGTGCTGCACTCGGCCCACGATGTCCCTGTGCTTGAGTGCTGCCTTTGCCTGCTTGGTTGCTTCCAGTGGGAACTGTATCTTATAGAACAGTATCTTATAGAACTGTAACTTATAGAACTGTATCTTATAGAACAGTAACTTATAGAACATTTTGTGTGCACCTCTAAAGTCCACCGGGCTCCTCAGAACCAGCGGAGCTCAGGAGCAAACGTATATAGGCCAGTTGGCGTAACTTGGGGTGTGTGTGTTGGGGGGGGGGGGGCTCCAGCTTTCCTCTGTTCTCGGGGGACTCCGTCTATTTATGGGGCTGCTGCTTCTAGTGCAACGTCCCGGCCCCTTGTGCTGCACCCCGACTTCACCACCTCATCACCTCCATGGGCCACAGTCTGCTGAAGGGGCTACAGGAGGCTACAGGAGGCTACAGGAGGCTACAGGAGGCTACAAGAGGCTACAGGAGGCTACAAGAGGCTACATGAGGCTACAGGAGGCTACAAGAGGCTACAAGAGGATAAAGGAGGCTACATGAGGCTACAGGAGGCTACATGAGGCTAAAGGAGGCTACATGAGGCTAAATGACGCTACAGGAGGCTACAGGAGGCTAAATGATGCTACATGAGGCTACAGGAGGCTAAATGAGGCTACAGGAGGTGGCTACAGGAGGCTACAGGAGGCTACAGGAGGCTACAGGAGGCTAAATGAGGCTACAGGAGGCTACAGGAGGCTACAGGAGGCTAAATGAGGCTACAGGAGGCAGCTACAAGAGGCTACAGGAGGCTAAAGGAGGCTACATGAGGCTACAGGAGGCTAAAGGAGGCTACAGGAGGCTACAAGAGGCTAAAGGAGGCTACAGGAGGCTACAGAAGGCTACAAGAGGCTACATGAGGCTACATGAGGCTACAGAAGGCTAAAGGAGGCTACATGAGGCTACAGGAGGCTACAGGAGGCTACATGAGGCTACAGGAGGCGGCTACAGAAGGCTACAAGAGGCTACAGGAGGCTACAGGAGGCTAAAGGAGGCTACAGGAGGCTAAAGGAGGCTAAAGATGCCAACAAGGCTAAAGAGGCTAAAAGATGCTAAAGATGCCAACAATGCTAAAGAGGCCAAGGAGCAGAACGGATGGAGGTTCTCCTGCAGTCACAGCTGAGGGCAAAGCAACACGATCACATCGAGAGACGGAAAGACTTTGATGGTTCTGACAGTTACAGCGTGGAGAGCAGAGAGGTGTGTGTCTGTGGCGGGCGGTGTGTGTGGTCACTCCACGGCGTCGTGTGTGTGTGTGTGTGTGTGTGTGTGTGTGTGTGTGTGTGTGTGTGTGTGCGTGTGTGTGTGTGTGTGTGTGTGTGTGTGTGTGTGTGTGTGTGTGTGTGTGTGTGTGTGTGTGTGTGTGTGTGTGCGTGTGTGTGTGTGTGTGTGTGCGTGCGTGCGCGCGCTGGCAGGACGTCATGTACCGTGTGTATCGGCCTGTGTAAAGGACTATTCCTGAGCTGCTGCAGCCTACGCTGTGATGTGTTTTAAATGTGTGCTCACCGTTCAGCAGTTACTTAACCACCTCACCAGATACAGGTTCAGTATCTTCGTGCCTTTAAACTAAAATGTCTGGAGGAGTGCGGAGGAGGAGGAGACAACGCCTGCCAGGCGGTAGGCAGGGTGTTACTGGACGGGATGTCTGGTATATTTGGTGTATTTGGTTTACCCTTCGTGTGACGGGGTTTTCATAGCTTCTCAAACTGAAGATGACTCGTGTGATGTCATATATATATATAATATATATATATATATTAATGTTATGAACCCAAACACGAGGGCGTTACACGTCCTCAACAAGTATGAAGTAGAACTAGTGGTTAGTTCTTCATGCTGGATGAAGGAGATGATAACTGTTTCCATGGAGATAAGCCCCGCCCCCTATAAGGTGCGAACAAACCACAAATAGTCGGGCGAGTAAACTCACGCGAGTAAAGCGTTGTCTGTTCTATTTTTTTATAAAGGTTTGGATCACCAGGGGGCGCCTCCTCTGGTTGTATAGAAGTCTACGCTTCATTTGTTTAAGATGCATTCGTTTAAGCTGCATTCTCTCTCCTGACCACCAGGGGGCGCCTCCTCTGGTTGTATAGAAGTCTACGCTTCATGTGTTAAAGCTGCATTCTCTCCTGACCACCAGGGGGCGACTCCTCTGGTTGTATAGAAGTCTACGCTTCATGTGTTAAAGCTGCATTCTCTCTCCTGACCACCAGGGGGCGACTTCTCTGGTTGTATAGAAGTATACGCTTCGTGTGTTGAAGCTGCATTCTCTCTCCTGACCACCAGGGGGCGACTCCTCTGGTTGTATAGAAGTCTACGCTTCGTGTGTTGAAGCTGAATTCTCTCTCCTGACCACCAGGGGGTGACTCCTCTGGTTGTATAGAAGTCTATGCTTCATGTGTTAAAGCTGCATTCTCTCTCCTGACCACCAGGGGGCGACTCCTCTGGTTGTATAGAAGTCTACGCTTCATTTGTTTAAGCTGCATTCTCTCTCCTGACCACCAGGGGGCGACTCCTCTGGTTGTATAGAAGTCTAAGCTTCATGTGTTAAAATATAATGGCTGTCAGACCTCGGGGACACACACAATGCTTTAGTGGTGAGTAATACTGATAGTAACACAATGTTTTTGTTCATAAGACTCCAGAGGGAACTCATTAATCCACAGGATTAGCAGCAGACCTTCACATTCAGCTTCTCTATCTCCCTCTCCGTATCTCCATTATCCGGCACGCCGCCGCCGCCGCTGATAACACGGCGTGATAACCGGCGTCCCCGCCTCCTCCCCAGCATCCACACGGAGGGTCTCGTTTCTCGGGGCTCTGTCATGTCTCCGGCGGCCCGATGAGGTCGTGACATTTTGATGAATCCGCCGGCCGACTGCAGCAGGAGCGGCTCGGTGAACGTTCGGTCGGTGGTGCGTTCGAGACGCCGACGGCGTGGAGGGAAACTAAGCGCCGGCCATCTGGTTTCTATTGCCGGGCATTAAAATGTATCAAGTGCTCCGCGGAGACTCGGCGCCACAATAAATGCCCTTCAGAAGTAAAACGATATGCAAGCTGCTCGCCAGACTCGATGTGGAGGTGTCTTGTGTTTATCGCTCTGGAGAACCCCGGCCAGCTGTTGCCGGTGGCCTCCGGTCCTCTCATGCGATTGGTCGACTGAGCTAAACGGCTACGAGCTAATTAGCTACGAGCTAATAGAACGTGAATCCTCGTTGACAAGCTGCCCTCGCACAAGGACTGAGGCACCGTGGGTTCTGAAGAGCGAAGCCGATACAAAAGTGCCTTAAAGTTGCATTCTCTCGCCTGACCACCAGGGGGGGATGCTCATCTGGTTGTTTAGAAGTATATGCTTCAAGTCTTAAAGCTGCATTCTCTCTCCTGACCACCAGGGGGGGATGCTCATCTGGTTGTATAGAAGTCTATGCTTCAAGTCTTAAAGCTGCGTTCTCTCTCCTGACCACCAGGGGGCGACTCCTCTGGTTGTATAGAAGTCTATGCTTCATGTGTTAAAGCTGCATTCTCTCTCCTGACCACCAGGGGGCGACTCCTCTGGTTGTATAGAAGTCGATGCTTCATGTGTTATAGCTGCATTCTCTCTCCTGACCACCAGGGGGCGACTCCTCTGGTTGTATAGAAGTCTATGCTTCATGTGTTAAAGCTGTATTCTCTCTCTTGACCACCAGGGGGCTCCTCTGGTTGTATAGAGGTCTATATAGTGACTCTACTTCTCTTGATGTATTCCCTCAGTAAAGATTGTAAACATGAGTTTATGTCTCAGTCTCTAGTTTCAAGTCTTCTTCTATACAGCATGATGTCATCATTTATACTTTATGGTCATTTAGAGTCTGACCATGAAGCAGGGGGTGCTTTAGGGGCGGGGCTACAGGGTGATTGACAGGTCTCCTCCACGGTGTCACGCCTCTGTAGTCCAAATACGGTCACTTCTTTCCAACGGTGTGTGTGTGTGTGTGTGTGTGTGTGTGTGTGTGTGTGTGTGTGTGTGTGTGTGTGTGTGTGTGTGTGTGTGTGTGTGTGTGTGTGTGTGTGTGTGTGTGTGTGTGTGTGTGTGTGTGTGTGTGTGTGTGTGTGTGTGTGTGTGTGTGTGTGTGTGTGTGTGTGTGTGTGTGTGTGTGTGTGTGTGTGTGTTCCCAGGAGAACGTGTCCCTGATGGACGTGCTGTCCCTGAGGGACCACTGCCTGACGGAGGAGGAGGTGTGGGCGGTGTGCGCCGAGTGCGCGGCGGCGCTGCAAAGCATCCGAGGCTCCGCCCTCTTCCACACGCTGTGCATCACGCCCGACACGCTGGCCTTCAACGCCCACGGCAACGTGAGCTTCATGGAGCAGCTCAGCGGTGAGGCGCGCGTGTGTGTGTGTGCGCAAAGAGGCCTTCCCCCCCCCCTCATTGTCTGGGTCTCTAGTCTCTGGTCTCTAGTCTCTGGTCTCTAGTCTCTGGTCTCTGGTCTCTAGTCTCTGGTCTCTAGTCTCTAGTCTCTGGTCTCTGGTCTCTAGTCTCTGGTCTCTAGTCTCTAGTCTCTGGTCTCTGGTCTCTAGTCTCTAGTCTCTAGTCTCTGGTCTCTGGTCTCTGGTCTCTAGTCTCTGGTCTCTGGTCTCTGGTCTCTGGTCTCTGGTCTCTAGTCTCTAGTCTGTGGTCTCTGGTCTCTAGTCTCTAGTCTCTAGTCTCTGGTCTCTGGTCTCTAGTCTCTGGTCTCTGGTCTCTAGTCTCTAGTCTCTGGTCTCTAGTCTCTAGTCTCTGGTCTCTGGTCTGTGGTCTGTGGTCTCTGGTCTCTGGTCTCTGGTCTCTAGTCTCTGGTCTCTGGTCTCTGGTCTCTAGTCTCTGGTCTCTAGTCTCTGGTCTCTGGTCTCTAGTCTCTGGTCTCTGGTCTCTGGTCTCTGGTCTCTGGTCTCTGGTCTCTGGTCTCTGGTCTCTAGTCTCTGGTCTCTGGTCTCTGGTCTCTAGTCTCTAGTCTCTAGTCTCTAGTCTCTGGTCTCTGGTCTCTGGTCTCTGGTCTCTGGTCTCTGGTCTCTGGTCTCTAGTCTCTGGTCTCTGGTCTCTGGTCTCTAGTCTCTAGTCTCTGGTCTCTGGTCTCTGGTCTCTGGTCTCTGGTCTCTGGTCTCTGGTCTCTGGTCTCTGGTCTCTAGTCTCTGGTCTCTGGTCTCTGGTCTCTGGTCTCTGGTCTCTGGTCTCTAGTCTCTGGTCTCTAGTCTCTGGTCTCTGGTCTCTGGTCTCTGGTCTCTTGTCTCTAGTCTCTGGTCTCTGGTTCTGATGGTTCTGATGGTTTTCCTTCCCAGTGATGTGACGTCCGATGAGTTCTCATCTCTCTCCTCTCGTTTCTCCTCCTGCTCCCCTTCCTCCATGGGATAGGTAAGGGGAGGGAAGAACAAAAGGCTACAGAGGA
The DNA here is from genome assembly GCF_029220125.1 of Pseudoliparis swirei. Lineage (NCBI taxonomy): Eukaryota > Metazoa > Chordata > Actinopteri > Perciformes > Liparidae > Pseudoliparis > Pseudoliparis swirei. Next base: position 2,037,884 of record NC_079404.1, on the reverse strand, counting down.
GAGGAGGAGGAGGAGGAGGAGGAGGAGGAGGAGGAGAGGAGGAGGAGAGGAGAGGAGGAGGAGATTGGCCTCACAACACCTGGAAGGGGACATCATAACTCCAGACAACCCAGATCTGTCATGACTCATGACCCCTCTCTCTCCCCCCCTCCCCTCTTTCTCCCCCCCCCTCTCTCTCCCCCTCCCCTCTCTCTCTCTCCCCCCTCCCCTCTCTCGCCCCCTCCTCTCTCCCCTCTCTTTCTCCCCCTCCTCTCTCTCCCCCTCCTCTCTCCCTCCCCTCTCTTTCTCCCCCTCCTCTCTCTCCCCCTCCTCTCTCTCCCTCTCCCCTCTCTCTCCCTCTCTCCCTCCTCTCTCTCTCCCCTCCTCTCTCTCTCCCCTCTCTCTCCCCTCCTCTCTCTCTCCCTCCTCTCTTTCTCCTCCTCCCCCTCCTCTCTCCCTCCATTAATGGCGGTGCTTGGTCTCTCCTCAGATGACCCCGAGGGCTCCTTCGTGCCCCCCGAGTTCGACCACACGGGCAGCACGTTCCAGGTGAGAGGTGCCAGGTGGACTTCAGATGTTTGAAAACCCAGGTGCACCCTGGGTAAGCTGCACGCTGGCTCCTCCCCCTCAATCACTGCAGCTGTCATGAGGAGCGGAACTTCCTCCGGCTCTGATTTTGGATCAGGTTTAATTATTACTCTCTCTCTCTCTCTCTCTCTCTTCTTTTTCTTTAATTAACGCTCTTCGTTTTTTTTTTGTGAGTGTCTGTCTGTGTGTGAGTGTCAGTGTGTGTGTGTGGGTGTGTGTCTGTGTGTGAGTGTCAGTGTGTGTGTGTGTGTGTCTGTGTGAGTATCTGTGTGTGTGTGTGTGTGTGTGTGTGTCTGTGTGAGTATCTGTGTGTGTCTGTGTGTGTGTGTGTGTGTGTGTGTTTTCAGATCCTCTTCATATCTCCGTGACAACCTTTAGAGCTCATACCTTGGAATCTTGCACCCCCCCCCTGCCCCCCCCGCCCCTCCTTCTTTTTCGCTGCCATGTCTCAAGAATGAATTTATTCAATTATCACAATTTCACCCAAACGTCTGAGAGGATGATGAAGGGATGAAGGGATGAAGGACGTAGAGGACGAGTCCTCGTTGTTCTTCATGACTAAAAGATGTTTTAATAAATATTAAAGTACACGGAGCGTGACCTTTACAAAACGATCCTCCTCGCCGCCTCCCTCGGCGGCGTCTGTGTTCTCGCCTCGACGTTCACACGTCCACACTCCACTTATGTAACCACAGAATAAACCCAGGCGCTGACTCGACACTTCTTTTATTTTGGTTTTGGTTTTTTTCTCCACAAAAACAAAAAAAACGCCTCTCAGACCTTCGGCTGTTTCTCTTTTCATATTTTAAAACGCTTTTTATTTTTCCGTGTGACCCACACTGAGATCCGCCTTGCACGCCTGGTCACCGCGTGATGATGATGATGATGATGATGACATCCCCCCCCCCCCCGACTGCAGGGTCACGTCTACTCTCTGGGCTCGACGCTCGCCGCCGCCCTGAACTTCGTCATCGAGCCGGAGCTGGAGGCCCAGCTGGGGGAGGAGATCCGGAGGCTGCTGGAGCAGATGCAGGAGGAGAAGCCCGAGGACAGGCCTCTGCTGCAGGTACCCCCCCCCCGCCACACACACACACACACACACAGGAAGGTGTGACAGATCATCTGACGATCTCACTCGAGCGGCCGCGTTGTCTCGATGGTGAAAACAGAAGTCGAGCGTCTGAAATAAAGTTCGGTTTTAAATTAGATTATTGTCAAGTGATTAAAGAAACCTTGTTTTTTGAACTAAAATTTAAAATGTATGGACATAATAAATTAAGGTATGAGTATGCACAAGTTATTATTGCAGTTTTTGCTCACTGAGCCACAGAAATAAATCTAAAATATCTCAAAAACAATCTGACATCGAAAAGGAGAGAAACTAGATGGGTGTACTTCAGCAGATGTCCACTAGGTGTCTCCCTCTCACCTCCCAAAACGAAGCAGTTGAATCTCCCTTATTTGTCCCTCCTGGCTCCTCTTAGATTTCAAGTTGGCGGCCGAGATAACGACAGAGAGGGACTTATTCATCTTGTCTGCTGCCTGAGTTTAATGGATGACATAACATATCGGGTCCAGAATTAACCCAAATATTTAATGAATTGATAGTTTTGAACAGCTGACTCGTGGCGGCCCTCCCGTGACGCTGCAGCGGTGTTCTTGAAGCCGGACTCGTCTCCGTGTGGAAGTTCATGCTTCTTCTCCCCCCGCAGGACATCCTCCGCCTGGCCGCAGCGCGGCTGCCTCACACCTCGCCGGCAGCCGTGGGCCGCCAGCTGTCTTCTGCCGGGCGGCGGATGCTCTCCCTGGAATCCGTGTCCACCGTTCAAGGTCTTTAAAAAATAAATATATTTAAATCATCTCGACGTGCTGCAGGGAGACCGATGGCCGCCTTTTTGTAATTCAATTCAGTTTATTTTATATAATATCACAAATGACAAACTCTCCTTAGAGGGCTTTACAATCTCTACACATACGACATCCCTGACCTTTGACCTTTGACCTCACATCGGATCAGGAACAACTCCCAAGAAATAGAAAAAGAAACCTTAAAAGGGGGAAAAAGGTAAAGAACCCTTCAGGAGAGAAACGGAGGAGAATCCCTCTCCAGGATGGACAGAACAATAGATGTCATGTGACCAGATGAACAATAGATGTCATGTGACCAGATGAACAATAGATGTCATGTGACCAGAAGAACAATAGATGTCATGAGACCAGATGAACAATAGATGTCATGTGACCAGATGAACAATAGATGTCATGTGACCAGATGAACAATACATGTCATGTGACTAGATGAACAATAGATGTCATGTGACCAGATGAACACTAGATGTCATGTGACCAGATGAACCATAGATGTCATGTGACTAGATGATTAATAGATGTCATGTGACCAGGTGAACAATAGATGTCATGTGACCAGGTGAACAATAGATGTCATGTGACCAGATGAACAATAGATGTCATGTGACCAGAAGAACAATAGATGTTATGTGACCAGATGATCAATAGATGTCATGTGACCAGGTGAACAATAGATGTCATGTGACCAGATGAACAATAGATGTCATGTGACCAGATGAACAATAGATGTCATGTGACCAGAAGAACAATATATGTCATGTGACCAGATGAACAATAGATGTCACGTGACCAGATGAACAATAGATGTCATGAGACCAGGTGAACAATAGATGTCATGTGACCAGATGAACAATAGATGTCATGAGACCAGGTGAACAATAGATGTCATGTGACTAGATGAACAATAGATGTCATGAGACCAGATGAACAATAGATGTCATGTGACTAGATGAACAATAGATGTCATGTGACCAGATGAACAATAGATGTCATGTGACCAGATGAACAATAGATGTCATGTGACCAGATGAACAATATATGTCATGTGACCAGATGAACAATAGATGTCATGAGACCAGATGAACAATAGATGTCATGTGACCAGATGAACAATAGATGTCATGTGACCAGATGAACAATAGATGTCATGTGACTAGATGAACAATAGATGTCATGTGACCAGATGAACAATAGATGTCATGAGACCAGATGAACAATAGATGTCATGAGACCAGATGAACAATAGATGTCATGTGACCAGATGAACAATAGATGTCATGTGACCAGATGATCAATAGATGTCATGTGACCAGATGAACAATAGATGTCATGAGACCAGATGAACAATCGATGTCATGTGACCAGATGAACAATAGATGTCATGTGACCAGATGAACAATAGATGTCATGAGACCAGATGAACAATAGATGTCATGTGACCAGATGAACAATAGATGTCATGAGACCAGATGAACAATAGATGTCATGTGACCAGATGAACAATAGATGTCATGTGACTAGATGAACAATAAATGTCATGTGACCAGATGAACAATAGATGTCATGTGACCAGGTGAACAATAGATGTCATGTGACCAGATGAACACTAGATGATTAGATTATAATCATCCCACAGACGGGCAGGAAGGCTCCTGGGAGGCGAGGTGGCAGCATCCCGAACCCCGACGTCTGCTCCGGAGGCCGAGCTCGGAAAAGGAGAAGAATGAGGAGGAGGAGGAGGAGGAAGAGGAGGAGGAGGAGGAGGAGGAGGAGGAGGAGGAGGAGGAGGAGCTCCGTGCTGGCGTTCCCGTGAAAGCCAACGGTGTGAGCCGGCAGCAGGTAGGCGACGCCTTCAAACGTCTTCACAAGTCGGTTTGAAAATCGATCCTGAATTAAAACTTGGATTTAATGTAAATGTATCTTTTTGAAACGTCTTCCTGGACAACATGTCGGCTCACTGGTCAAGCCGGCGGCCATTTTTCTTTTTGTATACCTATTTCTAATGTGAGGACAAAAAAACGTATATATATACAACATTTGTATATATATAGAGGTATATATATATTTTTTTATATATATATTTATATATGTATACTTATATATCTAAAAATAAATGTGTGTATATATGTAAGTATATTTATATATATATATAAGTATGTATATAAAAATATATATATATATATATATTTATACATACAGGACTCTCAGAAAATTAGAATATTGTGATAAAGTTCTTTATTTTCTGTAATGCAATTAAAAAAACAAAAATGTCATGCATTCTGGATTCATTACAAATCAACTGAAATATTGCAAGCCTTTTATTCTTTTAATATTGCTGATTATGGCTTACAGCTTAAGAAAACTCTAAAATCCTATCTCATAAAATTTGAATATTTCCTCAGACCAAGTAAAAAAAAAGATTTATAACAGCAAAACAAAATCAAACATTTGAAAATGTGTTTCCAGGTGTTTCGAGTTAATTAGACGATTCAAGTGATTTGTTTAATACCCTACTACAGGGGTGGCCAACCAGTCAGAGACTAAGAGCCACATTTTTTACTGTGTTACCGCAAAGAGCCACATCATACACATATGTGTGCACACACACACACACACACACACACACACACACACACACACACACACACACACACACACACACACACACCTCTGATCAGCCAGATTTATTGTAAATGTCACACACCAACATGATGAAAAACTGTACCTGCTTTTCTGCCTGGCTTTTCAAAGCGACCAACTTGTTCTTGCGAAGTTCCGTCCCTTTTGGAAATTCCTGTTCGATGTTAGGGTGGAGTGAGCTGAAGTGACGCTGAAGATTTGAAGCTTTGAAATGCGCTAATGCTGCGTGACATATAAGGCAGATCGGCTTGCCATTACGTTTAACAAAAAAATATAAACTCTCCCACTCTGGCAAAAACGACCTGTGTTCTTCTTCATAATTTCATTTCAAGAGGTAACTTGACGGAAATTGTTTACAACACAAATGATGGCACACCAAAGATTCTCTCGTCGCTCGTTTGACGTCACTCAACCAGGCTTACATGGTCAGTGTGCCATCTAGCTGTAGGGGGAGTGAATGACAGCGCCAGCCAAGCATTTTTGACGCATGTCATGTGACAGCTCCTGAAGAGCCGCATGAAACTAGTTAAAGAGCCGCATGAGGCTCGCGAGCCGCGTGTTGGCCACCCCTGCCCTACTAGTATACTTTTTCATGATATTCTAATATTTAGAAATAGGATATTTGAGTTTTCTTAAGCTGTAAGCCATAATCAGCAATATTAAAAGAATAAAAGGCTTGCAATATTTCAGTTGATTTGTAATGAATCCAGAATGCATGACATTTTTGTTTTTTTAATTGCATTACAGAAAATAAAGAACTTTATCACAATATTCTAATTTTCTGAGACAGTCCTGTATATACATATTTATTTTTATATATATAATTATATATATTTGTATATATGTATAAATACATATGTATGTATATTTATTTATTTATATGTACAAGTATATATATACATATACATATATACTTGTATATATATATATAAATATGTATATATATAAATATGTATATATTTATTCATATATATAATTATATATATATGTATAAATATGTATGTGTATTGATTTATTTATATATATATATATATATATGTATATATATAAATCAATGAATCTGCAGGTGTGCGGTGGCTGGGATTCCTCTCTCTGGGCGGAGGATGCGGGCGGCGTGATCCTGGCCGACGGGTCGGACTGCAGGTCCCACCGCGGCTCCCCGGTGAGGACGAGGGCCCGGCAGAGGCCGAGCGGGGCGAGGGGGGCCCTGAACCGCTCCTGCTCCGTGCCGGACTCCAACAACCCCCCGTGTCCGTCCCCGCCGGCCCACGGAGACATCAGCGTGCCCGTGGCCGACCTCACGGAGATAGGGGGGGCGGACGAGTCCGCGTGGACCGGTAGGCTTCAAAGACTGGACCGGGCCTGCTCCTGCGATGCCGACTCTGAGGACTGGGGGAACCGAATGTCTCGGGGCCGGCAGGACGCGGCAGAGACGTGGCGCGGCGGGGACACGAGCGGCCCAGGGTGCCGTGGGTGTGAACCCCGGGACCGCACCCTGGACTCGCCATCTTGCTGCCAGGAGCTGGTAGTGGACCGGGACTCGTCTGAGGACCAGAGCCCCCCGTTGAACCACCGCCTCGATGGTCCCAATAACGACATGACCAAAAGCATGCTGCGCCTCAACGAAGGATCTCAGGAGGAGGTGAGACGTCGTGAGCTCAGTCGGCACTGATGGGGATACGCTCTGAATCTGCAAGTTATATAAACATATTTATATATATATGTGTATTAATATATATAAATATATGTATATTTATTTATAAACAAATACATATGTCTATTAATATATTTGTATAAATATTTAGTTATTTATATATACATATGTGTGTATAACACGTAGTAATATGAAACAATTTATAACAATCAATATATATATATTTATATATATTAATGTAGAAATAAATATATATACTTATTTATATATATGTGTGTGTAACATCTCATAAAATGTAACTATGTATACATATATATATTTACATATGTATGTATAAATATACATATATTTATTTATTTAAATATATTTATTCATATATATTTATATATATTTTCACACACATATATATATTATGTGGAAATGTAAGACTGTTTGACTGTTTATTTTTGTCTACCTATTTCCAATGTCAGGAATTTATAAAAATTAAAAAGAAATAACTATTTATATATATATATATAAATATTTATTTATGTATATGTTTGTAAATAAATAAATATATACATGTAAATATATATATTTTTAAAATCTTTTATTATTATTTATAAATAAATATATATATATATATATATCAATAAATATGTATATATATATATTCCTCTTTTCTTTGCCCCCCCCAGTGGGTCTCTCTGAGAGAGCTCCTGACCCGGTGTGGCCGGCGGCTGACGACCAACGAGCTCTGGGCTCTGTGCTACACCTGTCTGTCCTCGCTGCACGCCGACATGGACTACCCAGGTGATTTCAACCTGTGTGTGTGTGTGTGCTAAACCTGTCTGTCCTCACTGAACACCTCCACTGGCCTCCCAGGTGAACCTCTTTATTACATGACCCGTGTGACCTTCTCTCCTCGTCAGCCTCCCTGAGCCCCGACACGCTGCACGTCGGCCGCGAGGGAGAAGTTCTGTTCCTGAAGCCGAAAAACATCGGTAGGTTCCTCCTCCCCTTCATGTCCAGCCTCCTCCATCTTTCTTTATCTTATTTACTGAGATACACTACCGTTCAAAAGTTTGGGCTCACATAGAAATATCCTTATTTATCAATTAAGATAACATTAAATTAATCATAAATACACTCTCTATCTAGTTAATGTGGTATGACTATTCTCTGTGTTTAATGAAGTCTCTACAGGGGTGTGTAGAGGCCCATCTCCAGTGTTCTGACGGTACATTGTGTTATCGCCTTAGAAGACTAGCGGAGGGGTAGAAAACCCTTCAACTCTTTTTATGTGAGCGCAGCTGAAAACAGTTATGCTGCTGAGAGAAGCTATAAAACTGGCCTTCCTTTGAGCCACAAGAAGAACTACATTAATATTTACAATAAAAATCATTATTTATAACCTCGTCAGAGTCTTGACTAGATTTATATTCATTTTACAAATAATTTGATAACTAAAATTGTGAGTTTTCATGGAAAACACCAAATTGTCTGGGTGACTTTAAACTTTTGAATTAGTCTACACAAGGGAGTCTCTCCCCGATCGGTTGCCGACCTTCTGTTTCCTCCTCAGGATCCCGCCACGCCTTCTATCTCGCTCCAGAATACCAGGAACATGGAGTCGTGACGGAGAAGGTTTGTGTAGTTCTTAAACCTCAGCCGTGTGCCTGCAGCCTCCAGTTGTTCCCCGTCCCCCATCGGCCTCTGTCTCTGTCCCAGGTGTGTGTCTACGGGGTCGCCGCCGTCCTCTGGGCCGCCGCCACCTTCGGTTCAGCGCCGCATCAGAAGCCGCCGCTGCCTCCGGCGCTCAGGAGGCTCCTGCTGGAGATGGCGAGGAGGACGCCGGTGGAGAGGCCGAGCATCGCCGCCGCCAGGAGGGTACTCCACGCTCACGCTTTATTATTAACACAACTATAAATATAATGTTCAGGCTTCATGGATGAACTCACATCTCACTCAATGAAAAGTTCTGTGTAAACATCTCAGAGTGAAGCTCCTCTTACAAAGATATGTTGTGTTCGAAAGACTTTAAATATAAAACATCTCAGTGTGTCTGAGTGATGTCATCGTGTGTCTGAGTGATGTCATCATGTGTCTGAGTGATGTCATGTGCCTAAGTGATGTCATCGTGTGTCTGAGTGATGTCATCGTGTGCCTGAGTGATGTCATCATGTGTCTGAGTGATGTCATCGTGTGTCTGAGTGATGTCATCATGTGTCTGAGTGATGTCTGAGTGATGTCATCGTGTGTCTGAGTGATGTCATCGTGTGTCTGAGTGATGTCATCGTGTGTCTGAGTGATGTCATCGTGTGCCTGAGTGATGTCATTGTGTGTCTGAGTGATGTCATTGTGTGCCTGAGTGATGTCATCGTGTGTCTGAGTGATGTCATCGTGTGTCTGAGTGATGTCATCGTGTGTCTGAGTGATGTCATCGTGTACCTGAGTGATGTCATCATGTGTCTGAGTGATGTCATCATGTGTCTGAGTGATGTCATCGTGTGCCTGAGTGATGTCATCGTGTGTCTGAGTGATGTCATCGTGTGCCTGAGTGATGGCATCGTGTGTCTGAGTGATGTCATCGTGTGCCTGAGTGATGTCATCGTGTGTCTGAGTGATGTCATCGTGTGTCTGAGTGATGTTGTGTGTCTGAGTGATGTCATCATGTGTCTGAGTGATGTCATCGTGTGTCTGAGTGATGTCATCATGTGCCTGAGTGATGTCATCGTGTGTCTGAGTGATGTCATCGTGTGTCTGAGTGATGTCATCGTGTGCCTGAGTGATGTCATCGTGTGTCTGAGTGATGTCATCGTGTGTCTGAGTGATGTCATCGTGTGTCTGAGTGATGTCATCGTGTGTCTGAGTGATGTCATCGTGTACCTGATTGATGTCATCATGTGTCTGAGTGATGTCATCATGTGTCTGAGTGATGTCATCGTGTGCCTGAGTGATGTCATCGTGTGCCTGAGTGATGTCATCGTGTGTCTGAGTGATGTCATCGTGTGCCTGAGTGATGGCATCGTGTGTCTGAGTGATGTCATCGTGTGCCTGAGTGATGTCATCGTGTGTCTGAGTGATGTCATCGTGTGTCTGAGTGATGTCGTGTGTCTGAGTGATGTCATCATGTGTCTGAGTGATGTCATCGTGTGTCTGAGTGATGTCATCATGTGCCTGAGTGATGTCATCGTGTGTCTGAGTGATGTCATCGTGTGTCTGAGTGATGTCATCGTGTGCCTGAGTGATGTCATCGTGTGCCTGAGTGATGTCATCGTGTGTCTGAGTGATGGCATCATGTGTCTGAGTGATGTCATCGTGTGTCTGAGTGATGTCATCGTGTGTCTGAGTGATGTCATCGTGTACCTGAGTGATGTCATCATGTGTCTGAGTGATGTCATCATGTGTCTGAGTGATGTCATCGTGTGTCTGAGTGATGTCATCGTGTGCCTGAGTGATGTCATCGTGTGTCTGAGTGATGTCATCGTGTGCCTGAGTGATGGCATCGTGTGTCTGAGTGATGTCATCGTGTGCCTGAGTGATGTCATCGTGTGTCTGAGTGATGTCATCGTGTGTCTGAGTGATGTCGTGTGTCTGAGTGATGTCATCATGTGTCTGAGTGATGTCATCGTGTGTCTGAGTGATGTCATCATGTGCCTGAGTGATGTCATCATGTGTCTGAGTGATGTCATCGTGTGTCTGAGTGATGTCATCGTGTGTCTGAGTGATGTCATCGTGTGTCTGAGTGATGTCATCGTGTGTCTGAGTGATGTCATCGTGTGTCTGAGTGATGTCATCGTGTGTCTGAGTGATGTCATCGTGTGCCTGAGTGATGTCATCGTGTGTCTGAGTGATGTCATCGTGTGTCTGAGTGATGTCATCGTGTGCCTGAGTGATGTCATCGTGTGTCTGAGTGATGTCATCGTGTGTCTGAGTGATGTCATCGTGTGCCTGAGTGATGTCATCGTGTGTCTGAGTGATGTCATCGTGTGCCTGAGTGATGTCATCGTGTGTCTGAGTGATGTCATCGTGTGTCTGAGTGATGTCATCGTGTGTCTGAGTGATGTCATCGTGTACCTGAGTGATGTCATCGTGTGCCTGAGTGATGTCATCGTGTGCCTGAGTGATGTCATCGTGTGCCTGAGTGATGTCATCGTGTGTCTGAGTGATGTCATCGTGTGTCTGAGTGATGTCATCGTGTGTCTGAGTGATGTCATCGTGTGCCTGAGTGATGTCATCGTGTGTCTGAGTGATGTCATCGTGTGTCTGAGTGATGTCATCGTGTGCCTGAGTGATGTCATCGTGTGTCTGAGTGATGTCATCGTGTGTCTGAGTGATGTCATCGTGTGCCTGAGTGATGTCATCGTGTGTCTGAGTGATGTCATCGTGTCTGAGTGATGTCATCGTGTGCCTGAGTGATGTCATCGTGTGTCTGAGTGATGTCATCGTGTGTCTGAGTGATGTCATCGTGTGTCTGAGTGATGTCATCGTGTGTCTGAGTGATGTCATCGTGTGTCTGAGTGATGTCATCGTGTGTCTGAGTGATGTCATCGTGTGCCTGAGTGATGTCATCGTGTGTCTGAGTGATGTCATCGTGTGTCTGAGTGATGTCATCGTGTGCCTGAGTGATGTCATCGTGTGTCTGAGTGATGTCATCGTGTGTCTGAGTGATGTCATCGTGTATCTGAGTGATGTCATCGTGTGTCTGAGTGATGTCATCGTGTGCCTGAGTGATGTCATCGTGTGCCTGAGTGATGTCATCGTGTGTCTGAGTGATGTCATCGTGTGCCTGAGTGATGTCATCGTGTGTCTGAGTGATGTCATCGTGTCTGAGTGATGTCATCGTGTGTCTGAGTGATGTCATCGTGTGTCTGAGTGATGTCATCGTGTGTCTGAGTGATGTCATCGTGTGTCTGAGTGATGTCATCGTGTGTCTGAGTGATGTCATCGTGTGTCTGAGTGATGTCATCGTGTGCCTGAGTGATGTCATCGTGTGTCTGAGTGATGTCATCGTGTGCCTGAGTGATGTCATCGTGTGTCTGAGTGATGTCATCGTGTGTCTGAGTGATGTCATCGTGTGCCTGAGTGATGTCATCGTGTGTCTGAGTGATGTCATCGTGTGTCTGAGTGATGTCATCGTGTGTCTGAGTGATGTCATCGTGTGTCTGAGTGATGTCATCGTGTGCCTGAGTGATGTCATCGTGTGTCTGAGTGATGTCGTGTGTCTGAGTGATGTCATCATGTGTCTGAGTGATGTCATCGTGTGTCTGAGTGATGTCATCGTGTGTCTGAGTGATGTCATCGTGTGTCTGAGTGATGTCATCGTGTGTCTGAGTGATGTCATCGTGTGCCTGAGTGATGTCATCGTGTGTCTGAGTGATGTCATCGTGTGTCTGAGTGATGTCATCGTGTGTCTGAGTGATGTCATCGTGTGTCTGAGTGATGTCATCGTGTGTCTGAGTGATGTCATCGTGTGCCTGAGTGATGTCATGTGTCTGAGTGATGTCATCGTGTATCTGAGTGATGTCATCATGTGTCTGAGTGATGTCATCGTGTATCTGAGTGATGTCATCGTGTGTCTGAGTGATGTCATCGTGTGTCTGAGTGATGTCATCGTGTGTCTGAGTGATGTCATCGTGTGTCTGAGTGATGTCATCGTGTGTCTGAGTGATGTCATCGTGTGTCTGAGTGATGTCCATCGTGTGTCTGAGTGATGTCATCGTGTGTCTGAGTGATGGCATCGTGTGCCTGAGTGATGTCATCGTGTGTCTGAGTGATGTCATCGTGTCTGAGTGATGTCATCGTGTGTCTGAGTGATGTCATCGTGTGTCTGAGTGATGTCATCGTGTGTCTGAGTGATGTCATCGTGTGTCTGAGTGATGTCATCATGTCTGAGTGATGTCATCGTGTGTCTGAGTGATGTCATCGTGTGTCTGAGTGATGTCATCGTGTGCCTGAGTGATGTCATCGTGTGTCTGAGTGATGTCATCGTGTGTCTGAGTGATGTCATCATGTGTCTGAGTGATGTCATCGTGTATCTGAGTGATGTCATCATGTGTCTGAGTGATGTCATCGTGTCTGTGTATGTCATGTGTGTCTGTGTGATGTCATCGTGTCTGTGTGTGTATATGTGTATCTTAAATACATCATGTGTGTATGTATGTGTGTGTGTCTGTGTGTGTGTGTGTATGTGTGTCTGTGTGTGTGTGTGTCTGTGTGTGTGTGTATATGTGTGTGTGTCTGTGGTGTGTGTGTGTGTGTGTGTGTATATGTGTGTGTCTGTGGTGTGTGTCTGTGTGTGTGCGTGTCTGTGGTGTGTCTGTGTGTGTGTGTATGTGTGTGTCTGTGGTGTGTCTGTGTGTATATGTGTGTCTGTGTGTGTGTGTATGTGTGTGTGTGTCTGTGTTGTGTGTGTGTATGTGTGTGTCTGTGGTGTGTGTGTGTGTGTATATGTGTGTGTCTGTGTGTGTCTGTGTATATGTGTGTGTCTGTGTGTGTGTGTGTATATGTGTGTGTGTCTGTGGTGTGTGTGTGTGTGTGTGTATGTGTGTGTCTGTGTGTGTATGTGTGTGTGTGTGTGTGTGTCTGTGTGTGTGTGTGTGTGTGTGTGTGTGTGTGTGTGTGTGTGTGTGTGTGTGTGTGTGTGTGTGTGTGTGTGTGTGTGTGTGTGTGTGTGTGTGTGTGTGTGTCTGTGTGTGTGTGTGTGTGTGTGTGTGTGTTTCCAGGCCTGTGGGCTCCAGCTCTCCCGTGGGGGCGTGACCTCGGCCTCCGTGTGGATGGAGCTCGTCTCCAGAGTCCTCTCGGTAAACGCTCCTCTGACTTTAAACATTTTATTAAACGTCTCAACGCCAGATTTTATTTTACTGACTTTATTTCCTTCACACACAGACGCCCCACAGCGGGGCTCAGGGGGAGGAGCCAGCGATGACATCATTACTGATGACCTCGTGCAGCTCAGCTGCGGAAACATGAGGAAGAAGCTTCTACATCTACTTGTTTTATCTTGAAGAAGAAGAGACACACGGCTCAACAGGAAGCTGAATGTTCCACTTCCTGTTTAACATGTTTGATCATGTGACTGAGGGTCGGCCTCTGAGAGCCCATTGGCTCCTGTGCCCCACAGCAAAGAACTGCAACTCCCAGAGGCCTTCACTTCCACCGCCACACACTTCACCCCATCATCCTGATGCATGAGGAGGAGGAGGAGGAGGAGGAGGAGGAGGGGGAGGAGGAGGAGGAGGAGGAGGAGGAGGAGGAGGAGGAGGAGGAGGAGGAGGAGGAGGAGGAGGAGGAGAGCCAGCACCTTGCAGGGTAGGATGTTCAAGAAAATTCTCTCTTTGTCTTCCTTCTACTCCTCCTCCTCCTCTTCTTCTTTCGCTTCCTCCTCCTTTTTCTCCTCTTTCTCCTCTTCTTCATCCTTCTCAGCCATCTCCTGCTTCTCACCCTCCTCCTCTTCCTCCCTTCCTTCTCCTCCTCCTCCTCCTCCTCCTCACCGGCTGAAGGAGGTCGTGTGTAGATTGTAAAACCCACTGAGGGTCTTTTGTAATTTCTGGTCTATACAAAAAATAAACTGAATTTATTTTAATTGATTCCAAGAAGCTCTTCATCCATGAAGTAAACGGTCTCCATGGCAACGGAGACGAGGCGTGTGTTAGCGTACGGAAAACATGGCAACAGGTGAAGCCTCTTCTGCTTTGTTATGGATATGCATGAGGGATGGATGGATGGAAGGATGGATGATGGATGGATGATGGATGGATGGAAGGATGGATGGATGATGGATGGAAGGAGGGTGACATCCCTTCGTGGAGAGACCCTGATGAATACAGGCAGCTGTTGTTTTGCAGGAGATGTTCCGAGGATGCCACCTGGTGCATTTCCTCAACTCCAGGACTCACGGAGTCGGGGACCAGGTCTGGACCCCCAACCAGGTCTGGACCCCCATCCTGTGAGTACAGGTCTGTGGAGACCTTCTGATCCACGTCCTCTGGGACCCTTTGAGTTTCTCTGATCCTGTCTGGATCCTATGTACGTGGATTACTTTCCTCTTATTCTCCCTTTCTTCAGGCTCTGACTTCCTGTTGACGTGTGTGACGGTGAACCCTCCTCAGTGTCTGCTAGGCATGCCCAGAGTACTGACGAGCAGCCGAGCCGCTTTCTGTCAACCAAAGGGGATTTTTAATAAATCTACTGAAGAAAGCGACTCTTAAACCATGAATGTTGTTCTTAATTTAATCAAAAAGAAATGCATTCAGTGAAGTATATTTTATTTTATTATTCGAATCAAAGAGTAATATTGAAGTTATATTGTTGTTTATTTAGGACTTGCAAAAAATATATATATTACTGTTTCCTGAAGCCCAAGATGTCCAAATGCTCTTCTTTCTTTCTTTCCTTCCTTCTTTCTTTCTTTCCTTT